>NC_085871.1:50105068-50252568 GCF_034702125.1 Engraulis encrasicolus | reverse complement strand
CAAGTCAAGGGTAGCGTGAGCAATACAACTGCATGTTGAAATTGACCAAACTGTCCCTTTAAAGTACATACATATCCACCTAGTATGAAAAAAAATGGTTTTGGGGATAATCAAAAGGATTTTAACCCATTAGGCCTAACCCTGTGTTATAATTAGCTGTTACTACTTATTAGACTGCCAATGACTCAGTGATAATGTATTACTAAAAGTCCTGTGCACTACCATAGTGGTGTAGTAGCCTACTGTGGTAGTAGGCCTAAAGGTTTTTCAGGTACTATTACGGCGTTCCACCAGAGGTATTGAGCACATTAAGGGGCTACTTAGCTCATTTAAATAAACTTAAACTTATTAAGTCACCAATTCAGACATCAGAGGTGTATAAAGTAAAAGTAGAAGTTAACACGTAAAAACTTATTAGGTATTCAGTAGATATTGTGGAATATCATGTAGGCTACTAGTGTAGTACTGCATCACAAATGTTCTTCTTCACAAGTGATAGAAAATGGTTCCAACCCCTTTGGAATGTGGTGACATGATCACATATGTATTGTTTCACTTTCCCCTCCCTCTCCTCTACAGGTGCAGAGGTGACTGCCATTCCAATGCAGACAAGCGGTGAAGCAGCAGCAAGTCAGAGACCTACAAAGAGCAAGTCTGAAAAGCCCAGCAAGAGAGCAGAGACGTCACCTGCTACTGGCACACAGCCACACATAGGCAAAGCACCAAGAAGAACCAGATACGATGTGCTGAACAAGGAAGCCATCCTGCAGGAGATCAAGGAGTACATACCTGACATCAGGATCACAGATTTAGACACGATCTATAAGTTCACACTGTATGACCTGCCTCGTTTCAGGGAATTTAAGAAGCAAGGAATACCTATTCGGACGGGGAAGTTTACTCAGGCTGAGGAGAAGCGTCTGAAACAGAATGTGAAGGATTTCCTGGCTCTTTCGGGTATAGAGAGTGAGACTAAGCTCTTTTTGCCTCATCGCTTCCCAGACGAAAAGGACATTATCAGGCTGCGGAGGAAGTTGGGATTCATCAAGTGTTTGTGTGAAGGGATACCGCGCTCTTCCAAGAGCATACGAGTTCGAGCTAAGGATATGTTCAACGAGGAGAATTTCTTGGGAAGGTTCACTGACAAGGAGAACCAGGAGTTACTGAACCTGTACAAACTGCATGGACGTAAATGGAAACTCATCTCAGAAAAGATGGGACGCAGTGGCGCAGCAGTAAAGACACGATTTAACTTTATTTGTGAGGGTTATGGGCCGTGGACAGAGGAAGAGTCTAGAACCCTTTTTACGTGTATGCAGCAGCATCTGCTGAAGCAGGCTACACCTGGTGAGGATGGCAGCATTGGCTCCGCGGTCATCAAAAAAGTAAATTTGTACAAGCAACTTCCCTGGACGGCTGTGAGCAAGCAGGTTCAGACTCGTAGCTCTATCCACTGCAGGACTAAGTGGATGCAATACCTGACATGTAAAATGAGAACCGGCAGCGTCATGAAAGGCAGGAAGACACTTCAGAGTCAAATCCAGCTGATCAAAGCAATCAATGAAATGGTTGTGGAAGATGCAGCAGACATTGTGTGGGATGACCTCACTCATCTGTTTGGGAACGCACACCCAGACTATTTGAAGATGAGGTTCCACCAGCTGAAAGTAGCCCATGTACCAGGATGGAACACCATGGAGGACTTCTGTGATGTCATCGACCACCTGTACGAGAAGACGCTTCCTCAACTGGAGGAGGAGCTGAAGAACTGCAGAGAGGAGGAGGAGGAGCCAACTGAGGAGAGAGACTCCTATAGGCTGTCTGAGATCTTCCCTGACCTCTGATAGGCTGTCTGAGATATTCCCTGACCTCTGATAGGCTCAGGCAGAGGAGGAAGGTAAAGGCCTACTGAGGACCAAGAGTGCGTTTTAATATGCGGCCTTGCCTCCTCCACTTGCGCTTGTCTCCTCGTCCTGCCTCCTGGCCCCTCCTCCGGGGAGAAAACGATTAAGTTTCCCAGCTGTCAGCCTAGCCACAACAACTTTTGAGGGACTGTTTTTCATTCACCCTCCCAATTGCAAATGAGAAAAAGACTCTACAATTGAGCTTTTGCAAGATATTGAAATATAATGCTGTTGTCAGTGATTTCATCATGACGAGAAGCAAGTGGAGGAGGCAAGGTCGCATATTGCAACGCACTCCAAGACTCCTACAGGCCACCAGAGAGCTTCTCCAAAATTACGGTGTGGCAAATCCCCATCATCAGTTCTCATATCTCTCCCAAGGAGAAGCTGATTTAAAGCTGGATGGGGCGACCTACTGGACTGGCCCAGGACTAACTGGTAATGTCCCACAGCACGTCCAGCCGCCTGGAGCTCTTCCGGACTCACTCTCCTTCTGGGAATGTCCTGCATCCTGCAGTAAATTGGGAATGCCCTGTTTTGGGAATGCCCAGTGTCCTGATGGAAATAGTTCTTTTGGGAATGCCTTATCCTGCGTCCTGATTGAAATAGTTCTTTTGGGAATGTCCTGCGTCCCGATGGAAATAGTTCTTTTGGGAATGCCCTGTGTCCTAATGGAAATAGTTCTTTTGGGAATGCCCTATCCTGCCTCCTGATGGAAATAGTTCTTTTGGGAATGCCCTGTGCCCTGATGGAAATAGTTCTGTGATCTTGTTGTTCAGACATATTCTCCACCATCCAAGTTGCACCACGTGTGCACATTTGCACCTGTGTGTGCGTGTGTGTATCTTTATCTGAAATGATCAACACATTTTCAACAGTCAGTGACTCTGAGAGATTTATGCCCTGCATCAAAATGGAAATATGATTTGTGATTTTATACCAGGTTATCATCTTGTGTTTTCTCACATCCTGATGGACATTGACTTGCACATACTTACTATTGTCCCCAGAGTATTGCGTTCTGTAATATGAAGCAGGTGGAGGTTTTATTATGATCATGAATATTTTATTTTTTATTTTTTTATGCAACTGAACATTATTTTCTGTAATGTGAAATAGAAGGGTTCTGTTTTCTTTTCATCAAAGTGTCAATACTTAATGCCTCTGTTCAAGCTTAAGAAAAACAAGCTAATTTTATCCAGGGGGTTCAAATCATTTTGTTCTTTGATAATTTACCATTTGTAAATGTTGGTAAAAAAATGTTTTTCTGTGGATTAAATGGAGTAAAGCAACTGAAGGATTCTAAATGTGCGGAGATGTGCGTTTTTCATCTGTGTCAATGAACACTGTGCTGCGTATAGTACTTAACTTTTGTCTTTTTGACAGGCTGTCTTTTTTCCTGTCTGCTGAGCAGAAGAACTGTGCCCTTTGCCATCTTTGGTCTAATTATCTTTGTAATGTTTGGTTATTTTGTCAGTTAATTTCAGGTATTTAAAGTCTATTTACTGTTTCAATATGTCGCATGTTTTTTTCCCTACTAATGCAAACTCCGGAACAGTGGTTTCATTGTTTTCGCTGTCGATGGTTTGAAGAAACACGTTCTGGCACGCTGCCTGTGCCAGACTGCCACCACTAAATATTACATTACATTACATTACTAGTATTCAGTATCAGTGGATCACTGCTAAACATGGTCAAGCACTAGAAATTGGGTGCATGTTACCGAGTCTTTGCTATCCCCTCTCTGTGAGTGCGTTACAATATGCGGCCTTGCCTCCTCCACTTGTGCTTGTTTCCTGGCCCCTCCTCCGTGGGGAAAACGATAAAGTTTCCCAGCTGTCAGCCTAGCCACAAGAACTTTTGAGGGACTGTTTTTCATTCACCCTCCCAGTTGCAAATGAGAAAAAGAGTTTACAATTGAGCTTTTGCAAGATATTGAAATATAATGCTGTTGTCAGTGATGTCATCATGACATATTACTTCCTGGTACGAGGAAACAAGCACAAGTGGAGGAGGCAAGGCCGCATATTGTAACGCACTCTGTGCCAGTGCACACTGACAACAGCAATCAGTGGAAAGAGGAGATCTCTGCTGCTAAACATGATGGCTACACACTAGTTTGTTACTGCTGGTGACATACATTATGCAGTAGTGCAGTCTGACCACAAGATGGCAGTGCAAGTCCACAAAGTGCAGAGCCATTACACCTCTGACAAAGTGTGCATCCCAATATGTGACCTTGCCTCCTCCACTTGCCTCCTCCGTCATGATGACATCACTGACAACAGCATTATATTTCAATATCTTGCAAAAGCTCAATTGTAAAGTCTTTTTTCTCATTTGCAATTGGGATGGTGAATGAAAAACAGTCCCTCAAAAGTTGTTGTGGCAAGGCTGACAGCTGGGAAACTTTATCGTTTTATCCACGGAGGAGGGGCCAGGAGGCGGGACGAGGAGACAAGCACAAGTGGAGGAGGCAAGGACACATATTGGGATGCATCCAAAGTGTACAAAGTGGCAACACTGCAGACTACAAGAGTAATGGAACAGAGCTATGCACAGCCACCAACAGTAATGGGAAGTAGTGGTGGACCTGCACAACCCAGTACTGTGGCATTTAGGCCTCAGTCGTGGCGGACAAACAATTACTATGTGTTTTAGCAACAGAGGGATTTTAAAAAACAAAGGTATGTTTTCACAACTAATATGAAGACTAAATGAAAGTATTTTAACAACAAACAAAGGTATTTTAAAGAGCATGGGTATTGAAAAGAATAAACTAAGGTATTTTAGCAACAATGGTTTTTAAAGAACATAGAAAGGTATATTAAATAACAAACAAAGGTATTTTAAACTGCAAGGGTATTTTTTCACATTCCCCTCTTCCTGTATTGTCTCTGGTGGTAGAGGTTTATATTGCCATTGCCTATAAGCCCCCAAGCCCTGTAGGCTATGCATTAGTTTATAACAGGGGTTCCCAAACTTTACCATGACAAGGCGACCCTTAAACCAGTAGATTCCAACCAAGGCCCCCCTGACATGAGCTTTCTTTGCACCCGTTTTCACAACTGAAGAAATTTGATGCATTCCTAAACCCATTCAAGTAGGCTACTACAGAAAGCACAACAAATATAAACATTGTAAAGAAGTAAATGACTCCACTGGGATTGTTTAGCTTGTTTTGGACTATTTTGGCTACTTACGTTATTCAATGTATTACATTATTCATGTTATATCTCTATATTTTTCCTGCCAACTTGCTGCGGCCCCCCTGGCATACCCTCGCGGCCCCCCAGGGGTCCCTGGCCCCCACTTTGAAAACCACTGGTTTATAAGCATCATAACAACATGCACAGCCCAAGACAGGCATGGTAGGCTACATGGCAGGTTTTTGCCATTGTGCTGAAAGAAACCTGAGCCTTTTGTATGATTCACATCAGTTTATAACTATTTTTCATTTGGGGTCGCCTGAAATGCTGAAAGGGAGAAAAAAAGAATACTGGTGAATATTATCTTACTAATTAATATAAGGCAACTACTCGATATTCTCTTTGAAACAACACTTACAATCTTAGAATATCATAAAATATCTACAAGTTTTATACCCTACAACTTAATGTTATGTTTTCATTTTTGCTGTGAAAAAAATGTAGTGTATATAAAATGTGTACATGTGGTCCCCAGAGACTTGGGATGTAAAAATGGGGTCCCATGTCAAAAAGATGGGGAGCCAGAGGCGCATCTTGTCACCAGGCTAGGCAGGCAGCCGCCCGGGGCCCCTAAGCCTGGTATAGATGGTTAATAACAGCTAATATTTAAACTAAAGTAGGGGCAATTAGTTGTGAATGCTCATTCTTTTGAAATTTTGCTTAGGGTCCCAGCTTACCCTGGAATCGCCTCTTTGGGGAACCACTGGTTTATCAGCATCATGACAACATTAGAATAACAACATTAACACAGCCCAATACAGTCACGGCTGGCTATGCGTCTTACAGCGGTTTATAGGCTATGGCCTATAAGCATCACAGCATGCATAGATACACTCATGGTACATGGGTTTATATTGCTATTGCTTTTAAATAAACCTGCACATTTTGTAGTAGTTTATAGCTGTGGCATAGGCCTACCAGCATGGGGTAAGGTGCCCAACTTCAATAATTTATAATAACATCATGACCAGTGTTGGGTGGTAATGCATTACTAAAGTAGGCCCTAATTAATTACTGTAATGTTACATTTACTATACTATACTGTTACTTTCTGTAAGGCATTGCAGGAGAAATCTGTAACATTTACTTAGTTACAATGCTAAATAACTTACATTACAATGCATTACAATTAGGCCTACCTATAGTTTAGTGGTATTCAGTGTGTTGGGTGTCAAGAAGCTATTCCTGAACCTGATAATAAGTCTTTGCCTTACATTTTAAATATAGAAATATTGTAGTGTAAGGAATTATTTTGAAAAGAATGTAACATGTAATCAGTAATGCATTACAGTTTTTGAGTAACTTGCCCAACACTGATCATGACAGCGAGGAGGACTAGGCCTACATTGCCATGCTTTCCAAGAAGCGGATGACTTTTACGGTAGGCCTACTTTATATAATGGGCTGGCTCTTTTAAACTTATTTTCTTTTAAACGTATTATTATGTTATTGCTATTGCTATTATATTTATAGGGTAGGCATACTAGTAGCAACGTGTTTTGCTCTGAAGAAGAACTACAGCCCTCTCAGAATCGGTGGTAAAACTAGAGCTTTATTTTGACATTGAAGTTGACCAAGATTTGGTCAGTCGTCACTTCCTTCCTCTCGCTCAAGGAAGTCAAAACAAACACAGCACAGCCCTGACAAGTGTGGCCAGAATATGTGTACTTTTCCGTTGTTTGTGTTACAGAAGGCACATCACTTTCTTTTACAGGCATATGTCTTCTAACGGCAAAACCCCCGCTTGCTTTGGGTAACCTGAAAAGTGCAGGTAAGTCCGTAGTTCATTCAGCCACAGCCGCGAGTTTCTCTGGTGTAGCCTACATAAACATTGGAATGCCGTTCGCTCCTCTTCAACAAAATATTACAGAAAGTGAGACGGTCGTTTCGTTGGGGGACTGTAGGTCTACAAGGAGAGCACGACAGAATCTTAGTTGCAGGCTACGGAAACATGGAAAGTACACTGTCGGATCATGTTGTCATGTAAAAATATTTGATATGGTCACACACACTTGTGTTGTTGGAACTCCTTTATCTTTGACTATGGCATGTTTTAGCTGTGTCTGCAATGTCAAAAGATTCATTCATATCCATCCAGTGATGCATTTCCACAAGAGCTTGTAGCTGGTGTTGGAAGAGTGAGTCTGACTGATGAATTCCCCAGGACACTTTTGAAATCGCTGCTATTATGGAATTTACGGTACCCATAGGCTTTAAAAAAAAAAAAAAATTAAGCGCAGTTAAACTCGTGGAGAAGAGTTGTGCGCAGAACGGCCCACGTAAATATATGGAAGAGCTCACACAAGAATCTGCTATTTTCTGTGCCCTTTGGAAGAAAGTTGAATGAACTTAATTGTAAAGGGTGGGATTTCTCACTGGCACAGTTTGACATGTCTCCAATCCAATCTCATACGTTGACTGCCATCACCATTTCATGTTTACAAGATGCACAATGAAATGCCCAGAAGTATTGTAGGAAAATGAGAGAGAATTATACCATTTTGCACTGTGATTCTGAAAATAACACATTGAGCCAATGTTTTGTCAATTGTCCCATGGTGAAATCTAATAGTCTACATCAGAGCCATACAGAGGGGAGAGTCGGGCAATCTCCACTGTGTCCTAGGGCCGACTTCCGCATGAGCAAAATTAGCTGTTTAGCGTCTCAGAACCAAAAATACTGGATAAGAGAAAGATAACGCAAACCACTCCCACTCAATGCAAAAGCGTGGGCTCAAGTTGGGTCTCCTAAGGGGGCGTTGTCCCCTCCTTCTTCTTCTATTTTTGAGGTGTTTGCTCAAGACGTGCGCTACCGCCATCTACAGCGCTAAGGGGACTTGATTTATTCTCAACCTCAGGACTCCGAAGGTCTCCTAACCGAAGGTCTCCTAAAGGGGCGTTCACCCGACATAAAGTGGATACCGGAAAAGAAATAAAATGACGCTTCTTGTTAGATCCACTTTCTTTGTCAGAACTGCTTAAGCGTTGCGAATGTTCGTGCCTAGAAGTGGGCGTAGCACACAGCAAATGTGATACGATGCAATGCAGGGAATATGACGAGACTTGCTGTTCACAGATGGTGAAACTGTTGTGATTATCACCACCGAGACAGTTGATAGTTTACATATTTGGGGTAATTACCCCGCAGTATAGTTCGTTAGTCCTTATTTTTGGCTGTTACTGTAGTGGTTCTATGTTGAGTCTATGGAAAGACAGCCGCTTTACTGTAAATAATGGACTAGTAAAATGGATGATATAATGCATATTCCTATGGCTCTTCCTATGTCCCATATACTAACACATACACACCTGCATACACACGGTCTCTCTTGCATCTTGGTCTCTCTGTTGTCCCTCTCTCTTGTCCCTCTCTCTGTTCTCTGTCTCTCTCTGTCTCTCTGTCTCTCTCTCTCTCTCTCTCTCTCTCTCTCTCTCTCTCTCTCTCTCTCTCTCTCTCTCTCTCTCTCTCTCCACACACACACACAAACAGTACACAGCCTCATTGGTATGTGAATGTTCACCCAATGACACATTCATGGATCTACTTTATGCAGAGTTGGTAATTTGCCATACAGCCTTCCCATCACAGCCCAGAGTGAAGTGTATGTGTGAAAGGGGCTTGTTGGTCAGGGTCAAGGCCAGGGAGTGGTGCTCTCTTCTCTTCTGTGTCTGGTAATGGGAGGCGAGGCGCTTGCCCTTTCTTTTAAAATGCTAAAACGGTTCGCACAAGGGGATATCTGGTGGATACTGCCACTGTTTAAGGCCGTTTAACTTATTAAAATTGTAGGTCTAGAAAGGTTATTACAATCTGGCCTATTCTCTGCTGTGCTTAGTTTACTTAGGCTGTTGTCACTGAAGAACACGGGGACTCCCTCTATCAATGTCGAATTCTAAATGCGTGTTTAAAAGAAGTCGCTGTTATTTTTGACAAAGTTTTCTGAAAATGTTGTTTATGCAATAATTCAGTATTTTAACATATATCACATCTAAATTCATGTATTGAGGTTCTTAAAATGAGATTTAGTGGTGTTTAACCTGCAAGATACATGTTAAGCTTGCTGATTTAAGCTTTTACATTCATTACCTTGTTGGATTCCCAGATTGTCGCTCCCAACCCCAATCGCTCCCCGGTCGGCACGCTCCCACTAGCCAGACTATCGAGCCCACCACCATATAACGGAGCTAGTTATCTTTTTGATGTTAGTTTTTTGTTTCTAACCCTAACCCTAACCCTAACCTTAACCCTAAACCTAACCCTAAACCTAAATTGCTTGTATGTGGCAGTGTATGATAATACGTGAAATATAATCGGGTGAGATCGAACGTCTGGGAGTGATAAAACCACCTGGGGCTACACGTCTGGGAGTGATCTCAGTTGGGAGTGTCCATCTGCCACCGCCTTGTTGCTAGCATGCTGGTTTAGGCTGGCACCGCCATTACTCTCAGGTTGGGTTGTAAATGTAAAAAAACCACAAACTTTGCCAGTAATTGTCATGATTTTTCTGTCCAGTTTCAAGGTCTGTAGAACACTACTAAGATGCCCTCTGCAGAAGTCAACTCTCCACTCCAGCTGATGAGGAGCATCAAAGAAGAGACAGAGGAGTTCAGCTTAGCTGACTCTCCATCCCAGCTGATGAGGAGCATCAAAGAAGAGACAGAGGAGTTCAGCTTAGCTGACTCTCCATCCCAGCTGAACGTAAAAGAAGAAGAGAGAGAAGAGTTCCCTGCTTCTCCACCTCAGCTGAACGTAAAAGAAGAGAGAGAAGACTTCCCTGGTTCTCCGGAACAGCTGAATGTGAAAGAAGAGTCAGAGCAGTTCCCTGGTTCTCCACCTCAGCTGAGGAGCGTAAAAGAGGACAGAGAGGAGATCCTGCGTTCTATGTACAGTCTGAGGAGCGTATCTGTAGTGCTGGTGGACTGCTGTAGACCACAAGGACGGCAGGAGAACAATGAAGAGAACCACAGAGATGCCCAGGCAACCAAGAGATCTGGTAAGACATAATACATGCAAATCAACTGTCTAATTGACAATATGTTCATGTGAAATGATTAGTGACCTTTTAATAACATATTTAACCGCTTAAATTTCTTGTTCACTCAGAAAAAAACTAAATACAGCCATTAATGTTTGAACATGTACTCACAAAAGTGAGTACACCCCAGATTAAAATCCGGTAGAGAAGGGGCTGTGTTGTCTTACTTACTTACTTACTTATTTTGTATGTACCCTCCATTAGAACACCATGAGAAGTAGAAAGAAACAACACCAATATTTTTCCTGTTATCTCCAAAATTACATGGTTGCATGTAGGGCTGGGTAAAATAATCGAGTTAATCGATAATCGATCGAATCAAATCGAAATTCACATAATCGATTCACAGGGCACAAAATCGATTCTTTTTGTTTAATTTAGGTCTATGGAAAATAACCAGTAGGTATTAGTTAATTAGGCCTATGCCTACTTATTACAAATTAGCAATCTGTTAACACTGTCAAGCCACAGCCCTTTGACATTTTATACAAAAATAGGCAACAGCATCTTTTGGGGGAAATTCTGGCACCAAGAAGGGAACGGATTGAATCGATTCGGAATGACCAATGACCCAAAAAACCCCAATACCAATGTTTTTTTGTTTTGTTTTTTAAGAGATAACATTCAATACAGACTGACAATGATGCAAACTGAATTTTTGAATGTCCTCCCTGTGATAAAATTAGATTAAAAAAATAGAGACGAACTAGAACACAAACAATGAAAGTCAGTGTCAAGTCCAATCTTTTAAAATGTTAAAAAAAACATATCAGAACCAATAAGATTAAGAACCGTAACATTAAAAAAAAACCCCATCAGATTTAATATCGACCCAGTGTAACCCATCAGGCCGATGTCCGATGTGTTGAGAAATGTCAAATATCGGCCGATATACCGATGTTAAGGCCGATGCATTGTGCATCCCTATCAATTATATTACTCAGGGATGCAAATGATCAATTAATTCATTAATCATTAAGCTTAGTTGATAGCCTTATCGATCAACTTACGATTAATTGATCAGCGGTGTTTTCCCCCCGAAATTTCAATGTTTCTCGAAAAAAACCTACTAAATCTAAAAATTTCAATGAAATACTGAGATAAAATACCACAATTAAATTCATTCTATTTCAGTTCTTTAATCCAAAGGTGATTTAAGCTTAAATATCCCCATTATCCACACCCCTCTTCACACACATTCTTCACATATCCATTTCACCTGGGTCTCTTGTCAGTTGAATTGTCGATTAATTGCGATTAATGTTTATTAATCGATTAATAGATTAATCGATTAATCGCTTACATCCCTAATATTACTGTAATGAAACTTAATACCTTTCACTAATCACCTCTTTTGTCCAAAACCACTCTAGCAGATGTTTTAAAACTCTTATTCCAAATATGAGGGGGAAAGCATATGTATGTGTTAATACATTATTTGTGAAGTGTGTGACTTAAAGTGATACTGTCTCATTTTTGGAAATAAGCTCATTTTACACCTCCCCTTGAGTTAAATAATAGGACTTTACCGTTGTCCTATACTTTCAACCCTTCTCTGGGTACGGCAGTGCAAATTTTACCTCCAGGCTAGCAGTTAACATTGAGTCCTATGAGACCAGTTAGCCGCCAGCTGGTCTCATAGGACTCAATGTTAACTGCTAGCATGGAGGTAAAATTTGCACTGCCATACTCAGAGAACGGTTGAAAGTACAGGAGAAAGGTAAAACCCAACTATTTAACTCAAGGAGAGGTTTAATATGAGCTTATTTCCAAAAATGGGACAGTATCACTTTAAGAGTTAAGAGAAAATATATGAATTACAGACAATCCCTGTAGAAATGCTGGGTTAGGTAAACCTACCTTAGCCTGGTCCTGACCATCCCATAATACTACCATTTCATTTCATATTCATGGTCTGGGGGTTGTTTGATCTGACGTGATTGCAGGAAGCAGGAAGGACATTTTCTGAAAAATCAGGATAAGTTGTTGAACAAACATGTCTGACGTCTATCTTTGGCGATGTAGGACCGTTTAACAGACATGTCTGACAGAACATTCTACTGTAGGATACAATTACAACGTAGGACCATTTGTCACAACACCGCCCAAATCCTGCCGGCAACATCGCTCCACAGAAAACGGGTACTAGACGTAGTGCTGAGCCAACTCTCTTGCCGGAAGCACGCAGGATGGTGTGCATCCCAATATGTGACCTTGCCTCCTCCACTTGCGCTTGTCTCCTCGCCCCGCCTCCTGGTCCCTCCTCCGTGGAGAAAACGATAAAGTTTCCCAGCTGTCAGCCTAGCTGCAACAACTTTTGAGGGACTGTTTTTCATTCACCATAACAATTGCAAACGAGAAAAAGACTCTACAATTGAGCTTTTGCAAGATATTGAAATATAATGCTGTTGTCAGTGATGTCATCATTACGAGAAGCGAGTGGAGGAGGCAAGAGAGGAGGCAAGGTCCCATATTAAGACGCACTCATGGTGTGCGAAGCTACTAGACCAGGGGTGTCAAACTCAAATTCACTGGGCCAAAATCAAAATCTGGAACGAAGTCGCGGGCCGAACTCAACATTTATTTTAAAAAAATGGACTAAAATTGTGTATGCACTTCATATTCATAGTTAAATTTCACATACACTCTTTCCCATCATATTTCTTAGTTCAAATTTGTCTGCACATCCTGTGACACAGCAAATTTCATGTCCAAGTCATGTTACGCTGTACATTAAGGTGTATGTGGGCCAACTGTAATAGATATTTGAAATGATCTCGCGGGCCGAAAACATGGCTTCGCAGGCCAAATTTGGCCCCCGGGCGTGAGTTTGACATCCCTGTACTAGATGTAGTGCTGAGCCATCTCTCTTGGCGGAAGCACGTAGGATGGTGCGCAAAGCTAGGCCTACCTTGCTCAGGGGCATTCCATCCTAGCCTTGCGAGCGATCCTACGTACTTCCGGCAAAGGATTGGCTCCACTACGGTAGTCTGGCCTTACTCTTCTGTGGAGTGCCCAGATCGGTGGGATTTTGATCGCAACGCCGCCCCCCCCCCCCCCCCCCCCCCCCCCCCCCCATCTAATCTAATCAGAAAACAGCCAATAAGCGAATAAGCGCCCTACGTGGGGGAGAAAGGGGGAGGACGCTCGTGACGATGACGAAAACGTCTTATTGGAAAACGTATTTGGACAGGAGTCAGGACTAGTTTCATGTGATTTTTCTCTCTGAACATTGGTAATAGAAATGGCCCATGCGGACTGGATTTAAATATCTCAGTAAAAGAACCAAGTGGGAGGGGTAATTCTTCACACACCGTTATGACAGTCTTGTCATCAATTTTATATTTCTCAATTTCTATTGTGTGTGTGTGTATGTTTTGTTATTGTTAATATAGTTTGCTTCATTCTACTGTACACAGGGCATCCACTACACGTCGGTTCCAGCGGAGAGGAGTTTATTGGAAAAACACATTTTGCTGCCCTCCCCACAGAAAGGCACCCTTGCAGCCAGTCTTACAGGAGCTTCAAGACAAAAGGAAGCCACCAAATACACCAGCCTTTTCACACAGAAGAGAAAACATTTTCATGTGTGAACTGTGAAAAGACCTGCTCACAGTCTTCTCACCTCGCCAGACATTGCCATATTCACACTGGAGAGAGGCCGTACGCTTGCAGTCAGTGTGACAAGAGCTTTAAGATGAAAGCACATCTCCAAAACCACCAGCGTGTTCACACAGGGGAGAAACCATTTTCATGCATAGACTGTGGAAAAAGTTTTGTGTCATCTTCTTACCTCAACAAACATCGTCGCAAACACACTGGAGAGAGGCCGTACGTTTGCAGTCAGTGTGACAAGAGCTTTAAGACCAAAACAGACCTCAAAATGCACCAGCACATTCACACAGGGGATAAGCCATTTTCATGCACTGACTGTGGAAAGAGTTTCTTTCAGTCTTCTAACCTTCACGTACATCGTCGCATTCACACTGGAGAGAGGCCGTACACTTGCCATCAGTGTGACAAGAGCTTTAGGAGAAAATCAGATCTCCAAGTCCACCAGCGTGTTCACACAGGGGATAAGCCATTTTCATGCACCGACTGTGGAAAGAGTTTCTTTCAGTCGTCTAACCTTCACGTACATCGTCGCATTCACACTGGAGAGAGGCCATACACTTGCCATCAGTGTGACAAGAGCTTTAGGATAAAATCAGATCTCCAAGTCCACCAGCATGTTCACACAGGGGAGAAACCATTTTCATGCATAGACTGTGGAAAAAGTTTTGTGTCATCTTCTTACCTCAACAAACATAGTCGCATTCACACTGGAGAGAGGCCGTACGTTTGCAGTCAGTGTGACAAGAGCTTTAAGACCAAAACAGACCTCAAAATGCACCAGCGTGTTCACACAGGGGAGAAACCATTTTCATGCATAGAGTGTGGAAAGAGTTTTGTGTCATCTTCTAACCTCCACACACATCGCCGCATTCACACAGGAGAGAAGCCGTACGCTTGCAGTCAGTGTGACAAGAGATTTAAGAGAAAAGATGAGCTCCAAATCCACCTGCGTGTTCACACAGGGGAGAAACCATTTGTATGCGCTGACTGTGGAAAGAGTTTTATATCATCTTCTAAACTCAACAGACATCATCTCATTCACACTGGAGAGAAGCCGTATGCTTGCAGTCAGTGTAACAAGAGCTTCTCACGGACTTCTTACCTTAAGACACACTTGTTGTCACACTTGAGAGAGTAAATCAGTTGCCAGGGACAAGAGGGGTTTTTTTCAAGATTTTTGTTGGCCTTTTTACCTTTATTTGTGACAGGACATTGATGTTACCAAGTGAGAACTTCAAAGAAAAAAGTGTCCCATGCTAGAACAGTGGTTCCCAACCTTTTTCTTCAGGGACCCATGGTTTTACCATTGTAAGCTTTGGTGACCCAACCGCGCGAGCGCAGGGAGTCACATGATACCCTCTGATTCCTGCGAAAACTCAATTTAGTTGTGTTATTCCTTTAGGCCTTTGGTCAAATATAGAATAAATATTTACATTTACATTTTGTTGTTTCTATGCCCCTAACCCCTTAAAATCAAGAAGGCTTGGCGACCCCCTGTGGATCTTTGGCGACCCACAGGTTGGGTCCCGACCCATAGGTTGGGAACCACTGGTCTAGAATGGTAGAAGGACTGACTTGGTTTTGGGTTACATGAATGCCGTCTAAACTGGGAATCTAAGGGTGCATCCCAATATGTGACCTTGCCTCCTCCACTTGTGCTTGTCTCCTCGTCCCGCCTCCTGGCCCCTCCTCCGTGGAGAAAACGATAAAGTTTCCCAGCTGTCAGCCTCGCCACAACAACTTTTGAGGGACTGTTTTTCATTCACCATCCCAATTGCAAATGAGAAAAAGACTTTACAATTGAGCTTTTGCAAGATATTGAAATATAATGCTGTTGTCAGTGATGTCATCATGACGAGAAGCAAGTGGAGGAGGCAAGTGGAGGAGGCAAGGTCACATATTAAAACGCACTCTAAATGTCACTAAATTAAACATACATGTGAACATGTACCATGACTACTGAAGCAGGTCATGATCCTCTCTTTGAGATAAAATCATTTTGTAATTTAAGTTACACTATGAACTTTTCTAAGATGAATGAATTAATAAATGAATTAATGATTTATTTCTCTTCACACACCATCATTTAGATTTTCAGTTACATGTCATGAAGAGGTATATCAGTAGATCAACAGATGTTGGATCAAACTTACTCTATGCAGTAAATTTGGAAATAACTTTGTGTGCTTATTGAAATGTTGGTCAAACTGTTCATTTGCAGGAGAGGCATTACATAACATTGCATGTCTTTAGCAGACGCCTTTGTCTACGTCCATACTGTCTATGTCCATGTATGAGTACTGTCTATGTCTATACTGTCTATGTCCTTACCTAGATTAGTCTATGTCTGCATGGGAGAGCAAGAAACGCAATTTCAAATTCTTTGTATGACCAGTGCATGTAAAGAAATTGACAATAAACTTGACTTGACTTGACTTGACCAAAGTGAGTTACAAGGAGGAAATGTGTCATTATATCGTCTAATTGGCAGAACTCGCATGGACTGAGGGCCAAAATCAAAATCTGGAACAAAGTCACACAGCCCAAACTTAATATATCAAGTAGGGATGCAAATTATCGATTAATTCATTAATCATTAGTTGATAGCCTTATCGATCGACTTACGATTAATTGATAAGCAGCGTTTTCCCCCCCGAAATCTCAATGTTTCTCGAAAAAAAAACCTACTAAATCTAGAAATATTTAATTAAAAATTGAGATAAAATACCACATTTAAATTAAATCTATTTCGATTCTTTAATCCAAAGGTGATTAAATATTCCCACTAGTCACACCCCTCTTCAGACACACTCTTCATATGCCTATTTCACCTGGGTCTCTTGTCAGTTGAATTGTCGATTAATTGCGATTAATGTTTTTTACTCGATTAATGCATTGATCGATTAAAGTCGATTAATCAATTAATCGTTTGCATCCCTAATATCAAGTCAAGTCAGGTTGGTTTTATTGTCAATTTCTTTACATGCACTGGTCATACAAAGAATTGAAATTACGTTTCTTACTTTCCCATGCAGACATAGACATAGACTTTAGGTGTGGACATAAGACAGTTAAACATAGACAGTACACATGCATTACACCTAGAGTACCTATACAATACCCTTACAGACATATATAAAGTGCAGACTGGGCAACAGCAGACATACATAGAAAATGTATTGAGATGAGGTATTATCTTTTTTAAATGGACTAAACTTGTGTGTGCTTGCACTCACACACTCCTCCCATCATATATGGTAGTCCAAATGTGCCTGCACATATTGTGTTGCATACTAATGTGAGCTGTTTCCTTAGCCTGGGCCCATTCATAACTGTGGCACACCAAATGTCATGTTCAAGTCTTGTTACGCTATACATTGATGTTGTATGTGACATTTAGGCTTCAATAGTGGTGGACAAACAAATGTATTTTAACAAGGTATATTTTCACAACAAATTTATTTTAAAGAATAAATGAAAGTAAAGTGAACATCAAACAAATGTGTTATAACTAGAGATGTACAGGATCCAAGATCCGGTTCCGGATCCGGCAGGATAATAGGGGTTTTTCAGACTATCCGGATCCGGTAGCCGAGGCTTTTAAGTCAAAATAGTTTGAGCCAACGTGATAAAAAGGGCCCACGTGTGTGAGTAGGCTATGTGTTTCAACCCTTTCGTAGAATCCGGTATCCGGTTCCGGATCCGGCAGGATCCTAAAAATCAGGATCCGGTGCATCTCTAGTTAAGTTATAACATAGAAATGTATTTTAAAGGGACACTGTGCAGGAAATGGTCAAAAAAGGTACTGCAACTATGCTGCTCATTGAAATTGGGCTGCTTATTGCCAAATTTGATCTTTACATGAAAGTTTACTGAGTAATAAACAAATATTTTCTAGTATGGTCCAAGTACAGTCATTTTTGCAGCTAAAAATGGCTATTTTTGGAAATTCAAAATGGCGGACCATGGAGAAGATCCCCCTTTTCATGTATGAAAAGTGCAATTTTTCCAGTCATAATAAATACTTAGAATTTGATGCTGGTGGTAAATATTCATGAAAAAGTTTACATTAGTGAATGGGCAGCATGAATTCTGGAAATAAACAACTAACAATCTCACACAGTGTCCCTTTAAAGATCAAGGGTATTTTAAACAACATGTGTATTTCTTCACATTCCCCTCTTCCTGTATTGTCTCTGGTGGTAGAGGTTTATATTGTTATTGCCTATAAGCCCCCAAGCCCTTTGTAGGCTATGCATTAGTTTATAAGCATCATAACGACGTGCACAGCCCAACGAGCCCTATCTCACGCCTTTCGTAAAGTCTTCACGAAAATAATAGACTAATTTTCGTGGTCCATTCACGTTATTGCCCGCCTTTCGTAAAGTCTTCACGAAAATAATAGATTAATTTTCACGCTGCCTATTCACTTGAATTGCCCCACTGCTGCTATGGTTATCCAAACGTCTGCAGGGGCGGGGAGGGGGTGCTGACAGAACACTGCTGATACACTCGGGACTCACTAATTTGACGCCCTTTCGGTGCCTTATGTCCCCTAAACCTAAACCTAACCCTAACCTTAACCCTACTTAACCCTAAACCTAACCTTAACCCTAACCTTGACCCTAAACCTAACCCTAAATTGCTTGTTTGAAATGTTTGATTACCATGTGACGGTAGGCTACCGAAAGGGCATCAAACTAGTGGGTCGCTACGCAACAGTCGGGCAATTCAAGTGAATAGGCAGCGTGAAAATTAATCTATTATTTTCGTGAAGACTTTACGAAAGGCGGGCAATAACGTGAATGCACCACGAAAATTAATCTATTTTTTTTCGTGAATACTTCACGAAATGAGTGAGATATGGTTGGCCCAACACTGGCATGGTAGGCTATACACATTAGTTTATAATAAGCATCATAACAATGTGCACAGCCCTTTTGTGTGCTTCACATCATATAACAGTGTGCTAAGACCGGATGAGACTCATTAACCGGCGGTTAACCGGTAATCTTAAATTATACAACGTTTGCGTGCCTGTTATGCATAGCACTGTCTTTTTTTTTATTTGTTTTTTGGCTGCGCAGACAGGACCTGCCATGTCCCAGCCACTGTTGCCAGATGGAAAATGCTGAATTATCGTCCTAAAACCTCAAAATTATCGTTTTTTGGGAGGAAATTATTATTATTATTATTAAAACCGGTTAACCGGTGGCAAAAAATTTTAACCGGTTATCGTTGATCTGGTCGACTATCTGTTAACCGGTTACCGGTTAACATCCCTACATCATATAACAGTGTGCGAAGGCCGGCTGGCTCAAGGAAGCCAAAGAAAAAACGGGAGACTGACCACACCACAGCATCAATTCACCCTGCATTTATTCATAAATATACAAAAAGTCAGTTATGTGGTAAACAGGCTTGTACGAAATCCTGAATGGAAAGAATTTCAATTCAAAGTAATGCCATAATACGAACACTAGGTGGTGGTGTTCTATGTACTTTCACTGGTTTATAAGCATCATAACAACATCCTTCTGTGTGCTTCACATCATATTAGGGATGGCGAAAATTGAAAAAAAATCTTAACTGGCTACTGAGACTCATTAACCGGCGGTTAACCGGTAATCTTAAATTATACAACGTTTGCGTGCCTGTTATGCATAGCACTGTCTTTTTTTTATTTGTTTTTTGGCTGCGCAGACAGGACCTGCCATGTCCCAGCCACTGTTGCCAGATGGAAAATGCTGAATTATCATACTAAAACCTCAAAATTATCGTTTTTTGGGAGGAAATTTTAATTATTATTATTACAACCGGTTAACCGGTGGCAAAAAAATTTAACCGGTTATCGTTGATCTGGTCGACTATCTGTTAACCGGTTACCGGTTAACATCCCTACATCATATAACAGTGTGCGAAGGCCGGCGGGCTCAAGGAAGCCAAAGAAAAAACGAGAGACTCACCACACCACAGCATCAATTCACCCTGCATTTATTCATAAATATACAAAAAGTCAGTTATGGGGTAAACAGGCTTGTGCGAAATCCTGAATGGAAAGAATTTCAATTCAAAGTAATGCCATAATACGAACACTAGGTGGTGGTGTTCTATGTACTTTCAATGGGTGGTGTAGATTCAAAGATATTCAAGGTAATGGCACCACCCAGTGTTCGTATTATGGCATTATTTTGAATTGAAATTCAGTCAATTCGGAATTTCGTACAAGCCTGGTGGTAAATGAAGTGTAGTGCATGCATAATGCGAGATGTCGGTTTAATGCAGGGGTTGGGAACCTTTTTCATTCGAGGGGCCTCCAAGGGTCGTACTATGAACACAAACCAGGATTTCCCCCTGCACTTTAGGCCTATGTTGGAGGCAGCCATCTTTAAAATAGACCCCACCTTCTCTAGGTCCCCTGAATAAAACGTAATTGTATCACAAACCATGTCGTTTGGGAACGGTTAATTGTTATCCTCTTGGCCAGACCAAATCTGGAAGAGATTTGAAAGTCGAAGATAATCAGGTTATTTTGACACAGTCTGGAGTCTTTATAGTGTCTTGTGGTACAAACAATGTACAGGTAGAAGGGGTGGAGCCCACACAAGCAGTTTTAACTAGTTAACTTTTCAACACTGGGGTCACCTGAAATGCGTGTGAAAAAAAGAATACAGGTAAATATTACTAATTAATATAACACAGCTATTCAATATTCTCTTTGAAACACCACTTCATAAGTCTTCATTAATATAAATAATTCATTAATTCATTATAAATATAGTTTTATACCCTACAACTTAATGTTGCCCAGCCATGTTGTAATTTTTGCTTTGAAAAAAAATGTGTGAAAGTCCATTGGGAAACTCCAACTCCCATTGTCATTGTGACACAGCACTCCACAGCACACTGCACACAACGAAATTGCATTTATGCCTCACCCGTGCAAGGGGGCAGCCTTCAGTGGCGCCCCATGGGGAGCAGTGCGGTGGGACGGTACCATGCTCAGGGTACCTCAGTCATGGAGGAGGATGGGGGAGAGCACTGGTTGATTACTCCCCCCACCAACCTGGCGGGTCGGGAGTCGAACCGGCAACCTCTGGCTCTGGGATGCAAGTCTGACGCCCTAACCGCTCACCCATGACTGACATGTATGTGGTGCCCAGAAACTTAGGATGTCAAAATGGGGGCCATGCCAAAAAGGTTGGGAACCACTGGTTTATAAGCATCATAACAGCATATGAATAACCTGCTCAGCAATAATGGTAGGCTATGCGTCATACAGAAGTTTATAGGCTATGCATTAACAGCATGCACAGTAGGATGCACTCATGGTACAAGACAGGTAGAGGTTTATATTGCTACTGCTTTTGTATAAGCCTGCACCTTTTGTAGTAGTTTATAGCTGTGGCATACCAGCATGGAGGAAGATGCCCAACTTCAATAATTTGTAACAATATTGACAATATGTGTGGTGTTTTGGAATTATACTGCCATTTGCTTTCTTGCGGGTGACTTATAGTGCTTAATATCCTTTAAACTTTTTTTAGTATTACTGTATTATTATTATTATTATTATTATTATTATTACTATTTGGTAGTAGTATGCCTAGTATTAATAACATGTTTCACTTTAAGTAGATATTTATTAAACTGTTCAGCCTCCTGCCCTCTGGAAAGAGGTACAGGCGCCTCCGTTCCCGTACCACCAGGCTTGCAAGCAGCACGATGCATCAAGCAATCAAGATACTGAACACTCAACCCACTCTCCCTTCACTGTCAGCCTCTAGCCAGCCAGGCCACTGACAACGCTCCCCCCCCCCTCATCCCCACCACCATATCTGCGACTGAACATTCCACCTGCACTACTACATCTGTGACTGAACTTTCAATCTGCACTAACTCAAAACATACACATGCACACACACATACATACACACACACACACACACACACACACACACACACACACACACACACACACACACACACACACACACACACACACACACACTGACACACAACTCATACTCACACACACACACACACATACACAGGTACACAGACACACACACAGACGCACACCGCACTTTCTACCTGCACTAAACACACACACACACACACACACACACACACACACACACACACACACACACACACACACACGCACACATACAAACACACACACGCGCACGCACACACACACACACACACACACACACACACACACACACACACACACACACATACTGCTGCTGGTGTATTTAATAACCTTTTTTTAATTATTTATTTTCTTCAAATGCTACTATTACTATGTCAGAACGCTATAAAGGACTTTAGAAAAAGCACAACAAAATACCTCCTCTTAATGTATGTTCTCTACAAGTCTTCTGTTGTCCAGTCTTGCACTTTAAATGTCTGTATGAGCAATGTCTACGTCCATACTGTCTTATGTCCATGTATGAGTACTGTCTATGTCTACACTGTCTATGTCCTTACCTAGATTAGTCTATGTCTGCATGGGAGAGCAAGAAACGCAATTTCAAATTCTTTGTATGACCAGTGCATGTAAAGAAATTGACAATAAACTTGACTTGACTTATTTTGACATCGACGTTGGCCGAGATTTGGTCATTCGTCACTTCCTCCCTCTCGCTCAAGGAAGTCAAAACAAACACAGCACGGCCCCGACAAGTGTAGTCAGAGCATGTGGACTTCTTCGTTGTTTGTGTTAGAAAGCGCATTCAAAGGCACATCGCTTTCTATTAAAGCCATATTTATCGACAAAAACCCCGACTGCTTTGGATAACCCGGAAAAAGTGCCGGTGAGTCCATACGTTCATTCAAGGTTTGTAGGTGTAGCCACAGCCGGTTCCTTTTCTTGTGTACCCTACAGGAGGAACATTGGAACATCTTCTCTTCAACAACAAAAATACTACAGAAAGTGAGACGGCCAATGCGTTGGTATAGGTCTACAAGGATAACATGAACAGTGTAAGCTACCTGAACATGGAAAGTAGTCCAGTGCTACTCTGTTTCGTCCAAAGAGAAGTCTCCACAAAAACTTGATGCTAAAGTGTTGTTAGAACACCTTTATCTTTGGTTATGGTACGCGTTTGCTGTGCCATTGTCCCTATAAGTGTCTAATTATTTACAATGGCACAAGATGTCCATCTAGTTTTGTTTTATTTTTTCAACAATATCTCACATTTTTGTTATGGTAGCGTGTGTGGCAGCTTCTTCAGACCGGCATAAGGATAAGTCGACACTTTTCAAGTCGCTGCTATTAAGGACTTTACGGTGCCCATAGGCTTCATCTGTTGTTCAATAAGACTTGTGGAGAGAAAAGTAATGTACTTGAGGTGCAGAAAGGCTATCGTTACATCCTAAAGAAACCTATTGAGTGGTTAACACAAAAACATTCTGAAACGTTATGTGCTGTTTTGAATACATGTGATTAAAACCTTATTATTACTGAATATACAATGGGATTTCTCAGAGGTCAGCCTGATCTCTCAGAATTCTGTGGAATGGACACATATCTTTGGGATACGAAATTTGTGTCAGTTTCTGTGCTCCTGGACACAGGTATTGTGAATAAATCAAGATATTTTTGGAATGTCAACAAACTCTGCCCCTATTATAATGACCAGGGTCTCGGAAAAGTCTTAAGAAAAAAAAAATCAGGTACCCTTTAGTCCAGGGTAGTGTGAGTATTGCAAAATTTGTCGAAATTGGGAGAAGTTATCCTTTAAAGTGATACTGTCACATTTTTGGAAATAAGCTTATTTTACACCTCCCCTTGAGTTAAATAATAGGGTTTTACCATTCACCTGTACTTTCAACCATTCTCTGGGTATGGCAGTGCAAATTTAACCTCCAAGCTAGCAGTTAACATTGAGTCCTATGAGACCAGCTGGCGGCTAACTGGTCTCATAGAACTGCTAGCTTGGATGTAAAAGTCATACCCAGAGAAAGGTTGAAAGTATAGGAGAAAGGTAACCCCTATTATTTAACTCAAGGGGAGTGTAAAATAAGCTTATTTCCAAAAATGAAACCGCATCACTTTAAGCTTTTCTGCACTCATTAACTTGTTCCTAGCATGCTGGCTGGGTTAGACTTGCACCATCCTTACTGTGAGGTTGTTTTGCAAATGTAAATAAGACACAAACTTTGTCAGTAATTGTCATGACGTTTCTGTTCAATTTCAAGGTCTGTAGAACAATACTAAGATGTCCTCTGCAGAAGTCAACTCTCCACTCCAGCTGATGAGGAGCATCAAAGAAGAGACAGAAGAGTTCAGCTTAACTGACTATCCATTCCATATCAACATAAACGGAGAGAGAGAGGAATTCCCTGCTTTTCCAGAACAACTGTGCATAAAGGAAGAGAGAGAAGAGGTAGGGCAGGGTTTGAAAATCTCAGGGGGTGACGAGCTCGTTTTGAACTGTGAATATGAAGTACTGCCCTCAGGAAGAAGATATAGACTCCCAAACTGTGTGTGTGTGTGTGTGTGTGTGTGTGTGTGTGTGTGTGTGTGTGTGTGTGTGTGTGTGTGTGTGTGTGTGTGTGTGTGTGTGTGTGTGTGTGTGTGTGTGTGTGAGAGAGAGAGAGAGAGAGAGAGAGAGATTTACTGGTTTCTCTTTGGTGTCACATCACACTCTCATGTCCAAACAAAATTTCTCTCTTGAGGAGACAGTAAAGGATTATCGTATTTTATCTAATTTCTTATCTTATCTGATATAATCTTCTCTTATCTTAGGTCCTTGATTCTCCAGAACAGTTGAACCTGAATGAAGAGACGGAGCAGTTCCCTGTTTCTCCACCTCAGCTGAGTGGCGCAAGAGAAGACTGCAAGAGATCTGGTAAGGCATCTAATGAAAGGTGTATAGCAAAAATCGTATAAGAGAGAAAGATATGTCAAACCCCGCCCATCCAATGCAAAGGAGTGTGCCCTAAATTCGGTCTCCTAAAGCTAGATTTATGCTTCGGACGCATAAAATGTACAATTACAATGTACTGAATGGTTTAAACACACACCGATGACCTCCCTTTTAATCCCATGTCATTTCGAAATGAAAAAAGAATGTAGTTGCTGCTCAAGGTGGTTCTACAAAGTATTAAGCAAAGGCTGTGAATACTTTTGTAAAAATGATTTCTTTGATTTTTATTTTTATAAATTTTCAAAACTGTCAAGACAACTTGTTTTTCACATGGTCATAATGGAATAATTTGTGTAGGATTTTGACAACAGAGATTCATTTGTAGCATTTGGAATAAGGCTGTAAGATAATAAAATGTCAAAAAAGTCAAGCGCTGTGAATACTTTCCGGATTGACTGTATATATGGACAAGGGGCAATGTGTTTTTATTTCAGAACATCTGTAGTTATGGACAAGGGGTTATGTGTTTTTTTTTTCTTTCTTTAATCGTATAACGTCTTTAGTTATGGACATGGGGTAATGTGTTTTTATACATCTCAGAATGTCTGTAATTATGGACAATGTAATGGCAATGTGTGTTTTTTTTTATTTCTGAACATCTGTAATATAAATGGCTGTTACGGACTGGACTAAAATACTGTGTCTCATTAAAAGAACAGAAGGTGAGCGGTAAATATTCACAATCTGTTGTGACAGTCTTATTGTTGATTTCATATTCATTTCAATTTCCTTTTTACTCTACACAGGGTATCAACGTGGTCCCTATCGCACTAGTGAGAGGCCGTACCCTTGTGATCAGTGTAACAAGAGCTTTTGGAAAAAAGCAGACCTCGAGTACCACCAGCGTATTCACACAGGGGAGAGACCATTTTCATGCACTGACTGTGGAAAGAGTTTCTTGCGGTCTTCTCACCTCAGCAAACATCGTCGCATTCACATTAGAGAGAAGCTGGACGCTTGCGGTCAGTCTGACCAGAATTTCAAGACAAAACAGGAGCTCCAAATGGACCACACAGGGGAGAAGCCATTTTCATGCACCGACTGTGGAAAGAGTTTATCAACTTCTTCTAGCCTCCACAGACATCGGCGCATTCACATTGGAGAGAGGCCGTACCCTTGCAGCCAGTGTGACAAGAGCTTCAAGACAAAAGCGTATCTCCAAAAACACCAGTCTGTTCACACAGGGGAGAAACCATTTTCATGCACAGACTGTGGAAAGAGCTTTGCACAGTCTCAAAACCTCCTCAGACATCAGCTCATTCACACTGGAGAGAAGCCGTATCCTTGTAATCAGTGTAACAAGAGTTTCTCACAGCTTTCTAACCTTAAGACACACTTGCTGTCACACATGGGAGAGTAAATCAGTCGCTGTTACACTTGAGAGAGGCCGCATGCTTGCAGTCAATGTGACGAGAGCGCAATTACAGAATTAGTGTAAGTTATAATTTTGTCAAGGTCCAAATGCCCTTAAAGGTAGGGTCGGAGATCTTTGAAAAACAATTCCTGCAAGCTGGAAAAATGGTTCCTGCAATAAAACTTCAATGTCTGAATGGCTGTATGTCTGAATGGTGGTAGGTAACCGAGATTAGGTGGCTGTCTCTTTTAAGTCTTCTCATCTCTAATCTTGAAGTTGTTCTATGAACTTTTCTTTTGTAAGATCAAAAGTTTTATTAAACATACTCCATGTGTTCATTGTAATATTGTTGAAAATGTTCATTTTCAGAGGGGCACACCAAATTTCATGTTCAAGTCTTGTTACGCTATACCAGTGTTTCTCAACCTTTTTTGAACAAATGCCCCCTTGGCCTCATCACAAGCCTCTCAACGCCCCCTTGACCTCATCATAACCCTGACAACGCCCCCTTCGTATTACAAAATTAAACTGACTAGTGGCCCCCAATGTCAACCAAGCCCCGCCCCTTTCAGATGTATGCTTCTCAACGCCCCCCTAGAGCTCCCCAACACCCCCTTGGGAGGCTGTACCGCCCCTGTTGAGAAACACTACGCTATACATTGATGTTGTATGTGGGCCAACTGTAGACATTTGAAATGATCTCGCGGGCCGAATTAAATTACTCCGTGGGCCACAGTTGGCCCCTGGGCCTGAGTTTGAAATCCCTGGGAGGGGGTGGGGTTGTCGTGCCGAAAAGCGAGTCCCTGCCAGAACACGAGTGCCCTCATTGAAACCAATGGAAACCAATGACCAATTTTTCCGATATTTTTTACCCATTTTTGCAGACAAATCCGAAACAATTTAAGATGGAAAGCTTATCAATAAAGCATCTACATTCCTTCTGGAAGTATTACAAAGAGCTGGTTACAATTTCAGTATTATTTTCATAAAAGAATCGAAGAATTGTCACAACAAATTTTACGGTTTCATTCAAATAGCTCATATTAAGTGGAGGACGAGTAATGTTTCATAAAAATATTTTTAGTTCAGAAATTATGCAATTCATTCTGCAAAAAATACTATGATTTCCTCTCAAAAAATGCCATTGGTTTCAATGAGGGCACTCTTGTTCTGGCAGGGACACGCTTTTCGGCACTACAGGGTCTAGAACGAGTCCAAAGTGGGCACATATTTCTTCTCTCTAGGTCGTCCACAAACAAGCCATCCATCATTGCTTCCAACCATCCCGGTTCTCCGTACATCTTTTCAATTCACTGGTACTATGGGTTCCTGCATCCTTATTAAGTATGTCCACGAGTTAGTGTGGGACGTCCTCTTGACCAGCACCCATGCGACGGTTCCCACAGCACCAGTTTGCTAGCTGGTAGTCTTTGGTAGAGGTTTATATTGCTATTGCCTATGTAACAGTCTGTTACACCTATAAGCCTAAAGCCCTCTGTAGGCCTAGGCTACACATTAGTTTATAAGCATCATAACAGCATTAGAATCAGGGCCGGCGCTAGGCATAGGCAGACTAGGCGGTCGCCTAGGGTGCCAAATGTCTTGGGGGTGCCAAGTCCCACTGAATTAAAACATTAAACGAACAAAGCATTAACCTTTATATTGGCAATTATTATTAATGGGCACTCAGTACATATGTAGGTTGTAGATCAACTGTGTTCGATCAGATGCACTATGTTTACACTATGTTTACACATGCCAATTTATAATGACTAGGGCTGTAACGATACACTCAACTCACGATTCGGTTCGTATCATGATTTTTGACCTACGGTTCGATACAACCCACGATTTCTGAAAGGTATCTCCACTGAAGTTTGGAAACACTATCACATCAAATCATAAGGTTGTTTTCTGGACTAATGGGTAATAAAACTTTGAAAGGGCGTATCACGATACTGCCTCCTTGTATCACGATACAGTATCGTGACACTGCATATCACGATTTCTCGGTTCGATACAATATCGTTACAGCCCTAATAATTACCCCAAAAGCAAAGAGGGGTGCTCGCCTAGGGCACCAAATTGACTAGAACTGGCCCTGATTAGAATAACAATGGGTGCATCCCAATATGTGACCTTGCCTCCTCCACTTGCCTCCTCCACTTGCTTCTCGTCATGATGACATCACTGACAACAGCATCAGTGATGCGCGGGTCGACGAAAAAACAAGACACACCCGACCGCTTTTTTCCCTAGTCCGCCCGCTTGCCCTGCCCGGAAGAAATATTCATGAAAAATATTGACCCGGCCCGCTTCCCGACCCGCCTTTGAAAATAGTAGCCGTGCGTCTTTATGAACACCCTAGCGTCATTGGCAAAGCACAATCACGTCAATAAAGGTCTCAAAAAAGAAATTTGCGTCAATAACAAGACAGCTGTGCATTTCAACAGGACATGTTGGATTTTTGAACCGAGGCCATGCAATGACGACTGCCGACTGTCACCTGTTTATTTCGGTAACATCGTCGTTTGGATACATGGAGGAAATTAATCTGTAGGTTGGTGAGCAGACGGAGCCAGCCGTCAAGTGGATTGCCTCGTAGTCATGGTAGGACACAGGAAATGAAAACAAACTCTGTAAGCAACACATGCGTTCGAAACCATTACAATTGTATAAGAAAATATGTAGGCTATATCCATCACTGCACTGTTTAGAGAGCACCCTCTGTGTTCTTCAAAATGCACTCAATGGTTGCACCTGCTGCACCAGTTGCGCGCAGAAGATATTCGGCCGACGCAGGAGCCTCATTAAGTCTCCTGCAGAGCGCGTGGCACCATCGTAGTTATTCAGCCATATAAACTTTGATCTATTTCGCAAAAAATGTCCCTGTCTGCTAAAGTAAACTATAGCCTATTGGCTAGCCTATAGCCTACTTTAAAATTCGGCATCATTTCAAAGGTCCTGACCGACCGCACCCGACCCGAATTTCATTAAAAATAATATTTCATAACCCGTGCCTGCGGTCGACCGCAGTTAATTGCAAGCGCCCGCTGCTTTCGGGTCAGCCCGCGCATCACTGATCAGCATTATATTTCAATATCTTGCAAAAGCTCAATTGTCAAGTCTTTTTCTCATTTGCAATTGGGATGGTGAATGAAAAACAGTCCCTCAAAAGTTGTTGTGGCGAGGCTGACAGCTGGGAAACTTTATCGTTTTCTCCATGGAGGAGGGGCCAGGAGGCGGAATGAGGAGACAAGCACAAGTGGAGGAGGCAAGGACACATATTGGGATTCACACAATATAACAGCACACAGCAGGATACAGTCATGATAGGCTACATATCAGACAGAGATTTATACTGTGATTGCTTTCCAAGCCTGAACCTTTTCTAGGCTATGCATTATAAACATCATAACAGTTAGCATGGACAGCAGGATACAGTCATGGTTCATATCAGACAGGGTTATATTGCTGTAAAAAAAAAAAAAAAGACAAAGACAAGAAATTCAGCAATTCTTCCTTTTCTTAATTGTTGAATCCCTTTTACAGATTATTATTATTATTATTATTATTATTATTATTATTATTATTATTATATGGTAGTAGTATTAGTAAAAGTATATGAAGTAGAGATTTATTTTGACATAGAGGATGGACACGTTTGGTCATTCGTCACTTCCTTCCTCCTCACGTATCAAGGAAGTCAAAACAAACACGGCACGCGAGTTTGCGAAACATAGGACGATATTGCGCCCAACCGCGTTTGGCGTCTCCGATTGGCTACAACGGCTCCCTTGTTCCTCCCCTCTGATGGCTTTCATTTGACAGCAAGAATTTCAACTCTCGCTCAAAGCAGGCTTGCAGAACAATCGTGTACAAATAATTTGGCCGATCTCTTGAAACAGACACTAAAGTAGGGTAACAACAAACAAATAGTAGGCTACCCAAACCATTTACCTACGATGCAGTAGGCCTACACAAATGCCGTGTCGTATTTCATTTTAGCGTGGTTTGGCTTATCTCTTGAAACAGATGTGCCAAGTCAAACAAACGTAGCCATAGCCTACCCAATGATGCAGTGAGCTCCAGTATTTGATTTCATTTTTATTTACATAACCTAGTAAATGAAAGCGTCACTAAATGCAATGTAATGTAGCCTACTCCTAACTGCATAAACTCCTGTGTTTATACAAATGCTGTATCATGTCATTTTATTATGGTTTGGCTCATCTCTTGAAACAGATGACACTCTAAGCATAAACAAAAGCAGGCCTAGCCAACGATGCAATACAAATGACGTTTCTTACAATTTCATTTTATTCACATTATCCAAACCTCGAGGTGATCTGGTAAGTTGTCCACCGAGTCCATGGCACATGTGGTAGCAAATGTAGGATTAACCTTCTATTTATTATGTCGGTAAATCCATCTGGTGGTCATATTAGGAACTGCATTCTGCATATCAATTCATCAAGGTGCTGCTACAGTGGCATCAACACAATGATGAAAGACAATGCATATTGGATTGGATTTAAACAAACTACATTTTGTGATTTTACATTTTCCTTGGTTTGCATGTTTTTAAACCGACCACATTTTGTGATTTTACATTTTCGTTGTTTTGCATACATTTTTGGTGTATGCAAAATATTGCATGCTTAGATTTGATCTGCGTGATTTGAGTGTGCTGTCCTCATTATGCTCTCTGCAGCAGTTTCAGTATTTGAAATCTGATGTATAGCCTACTTTGTCAAAAAAGGGAGTCCAAGGCACTCTTCTTGTGGAAAAATATTAAAAAGCTGTGGGTCTCTGCTCCCATGTTTTTAAACTTATTAGCCATGATTCAATAAAGGCTTTTTAATATTTTTCCACAAGAAGAGTGCCTTGGACTCCCTTTTTTGACAAGATATTGTTTTTTCCCCAACACCAAAGAGCACCTTCAAGATTTTTTCTGAACCATTCCCTGAGCACTTCGGATTTTCTCTTCACTTGCTGATGTATACCTTGTTCCAAATACTATTTGATACATTTTCTACAATGCAATATGCATTGTCTTTCATCATTGTGTTGATTTGCCATTGTAGCAGTTTCACTCCTTGAAATCTGATTTATACCTTGTTCCAAATACTATTTAATTTTCTACAATCCAATATGCCTTGTCTGTCATCATGACACCACCTATTTTTGGTCAGGTCACAGGCAAAGTTGGTTAAAACTGAGGTACAGAAAACTATCACCACAACTTCAGTGTTTCATTATAGACCTTATCAAAGTACCCATGTTTCGCTTTCATTTATTAAGCTATGTAAATAAAAATGAAATCAAATAGGCCTACTGGAGCTCACTGCATCGTTGGGTAGTCTACGGCTACATTTGTTTGACTTGGCACATCTGTTTCAAGAGATATGCCAAACCACGCTAAAATGAAACACGACACGGCATTTGTGTAGGCCTACTGCATCGTAAATGGTTTGGGTAGCCTACTTTTTGTTTGTTGTTACCCTACTTTTAGTGTCTGTTTCAAGAGATCGGCCAAATTATTTGTACACGAATGTTCTGCAAGCCTGCTTTGAGCGAGAGTTGAAATTCTTGCTGTCAAATGAAAGCCATCAGAGGGGAGGAACAAGGGAGCCGTTGTAGCCAATCGGAGACGCCAAACGCAGTTGGGCGCAATATCGTCCTATGTTTCGCAAACTCGCACACGGCACAGCACCGAAAAGTGATGCCAAAACACGTATAGGCTATTTTTCTATTGTTTATGTTACAGAGAGCGCATTCAAAGGCACGTCGCTTCACTGACATATTTCTCTAGAGGACAAAAAACCTCGACTGCTTTGGAAAAGCCGAAAAAGTGGAGGTAGGTCCGTTAGTTCGTTCAAGGTCTGTAGATGTAGCCCCAAACCGCTTTAATTCCTTTCTCTGGTGTAGCCATTGGCAGTAGTTCTACATATGCATTGAAATTGAACATTGATAGTGCCACACTACGCTTTCCAAAGAAAAGTCTCCACTAAAACGTGGTCATGGGTCATTTCAGGTGAAATCAGACACTTTGGGACCCGACCGAGTCGACACAGATTTAAATCATACTTGGTGTGTCTGTTTAGTAGCAAGGTAGCACCCCAGAACTGCATTTGTGTGAATTTGACACCAATATTAAGGGAGAAACAGACAAGCATAGGGGCCCGTATTTCCCGGGACATGTCCTGATTTTGCAACCTGCCCTGGGCGTCCCGGGATATTTCATGAAATTATTGTAATGTCCTGTTTTTTGTCTGATTGAAACTAAACCCCTTGTAGCTGACATAAAACACAGTTTTACTGGTCTGCATTTAAATAATACGTTCTGATGTCATCAGCATAAGGACAGCTAGGCAACTCGATTCCAACCCTTTCTTTTATCCGTACTCGGGTGCGCTTCTCATTTGTGCCAAGGCTCTCTCAAATGCATTGGCTACACTACGCACCTGACGTAGCAAGACAACGCAAGAAAAGAATATGTGGCGTAAAGTGACAGCAAACTAACCACACGGCATGCGCGCACAAGCGTGTCCCTCTATCTTTTTTTAAAATGGGGGCTAGACAGAAAACTAACACGTTTGTGAGAATAACAATATAGTAGACGAAAGGCAATTACAGATAACAGAAAATGTATGTAAACTTGAACTCCAGCAGACCTTGCGTTATTCTATCCATGTCAATTCAGCCAAGGCCCACGCACTTTTTAGATGAACTCCATGAACATGTCCCAATGTTGCATTTTAGTGAGGGGCAACCTGAATTGATCTGACCTGTAGTCCAGTGCCACATCCCAAATTACCTGGGTTCACATGCAAATTCTGCAGATGTTAGTTAAATTGGACAGAAAAAGAATCAGGTCAAATTGAAATATGTGACACTGGAATGTAAAGTAATGAATACAGGCCTATAGGGTAACATAAACTAGAACAAATGATCAGGCCTATAGATAGACTATTCTAAACGACCTTTGTGAGGCCTGAATAAAGAAATAAAGTAAATAATATTTATATAGGTTCCCCAGCCCTGGTTTAGGGCGCCAGACTTGTAACCCAGAGGTTGCCTGTTCGACTCCCGATCCACCAGGTTGGTTGGGGGGAGTAATTAACCAGTGCGCTCCCCCATCCTCCTCCGTGAATGAGGTACCCTGAGCATGGTACCGTCCTGCCACACTGCTCCCTTTATGGCGCCATTGGGCCTGCCCTCTTCCACGGTTGAGGAATAAATGCAATTTTGTTGTGTGCAGTGTGCATTTTTGTGCTGTGGAGTGCTGTGTCACAATGATGATGTTGGGTGGAGTTTCCCAGTTGGGCTTTCAATATCTAATTTCAAATTTATATTTAAATATCAAGAATGGCACATTTTAGAAGTGGGCCTCGTGAAACTTCATCTTCAATAAGCATTACATAATGTGGACAGCATCACACATCGAATCTATTTGAATTATATAACAATTAAGCTTACTGCTGATTTAAGCTTCTACGCTCATTACCTTGTTCCCAGCATGCTGGTTTTGGCTTGCACCGTCATTACTCTGAGGTTGGATTGCAAATGTAAATAATCAATCTTTGCCAGTAATATTGTCATGATGTTTATTGTTCAGTTTCAAGGTCTGTAGAACACTACTAAGATGGCCTCTGCAGGAGTCAACTCTCCACTCCAGCTGATGAGGAGCGTCAAAGAAGAGACAGAGGAGTTCAGCTTAACTGAGTCTCCATCCCAGCTAAACGTAAAAGAAGAAGACAGAGAAGAGTTCTCTGGTTCTCCAGAACAGCAGAACGTTAAAGAAGAGAGAGAAGAGGTCCCTGGTTCTCCACCCCAGCTAAGCAGAGTAAGAGAAGACCGTGAGAGATCTGGTAAGACATCACATGACTGTCTTACAGTATACATTGTTGTTGGGCCAAGTGAAAGATCTGGCTTATATATCAGTGTTTCCCACAGGGGGGGGGGGGGGGGGGTGTTTGTATTCTTGCAGCGTAAATGCAAAACAATGACTACAGTATGACATTGGCGCATGGAGAAACTGTAGGCCTGGGCCTATATTTCAACCATTTATATTTTGAGAATTAAGGCTACATAAGATTTTACCCATGACTTGTATAATAGTAGTACATTGTCATTGTCAAAAAATGCAGTACAGTGAATAATTTCTGTTTACAACACAGTTTCATTCGTCCCTCATGCAGGGGTCTGGGAAACAATAATAAAACAAAATAGGAGCAGAGATAAGAATTTAAGAGCACTGTGAAATTGTTAACGCATAGACAAAAAGGGTCTTAGAGGGTAGGCTATGCCTTTTCCCCCACACATATCTGTAGGCGTACACATTCTTCATGAGGGGTGCTGGTCACAGGGCCAGTTTTTTCCAAATTCCTCCCATTAAAAGGGCTGAACAACATATTACACATGTATGTCTATATTCACATTCATTACACATTAATTTCTATATGCAGCCCGATGTCTCCTCTGCTGTGTCATGTCTGTCACCAAACTCATTACAACTGTAAAACAAAGCCTAGGGAGTGTTTGTAAACTCATCCCAACTGTCCCTTCTCTGAAGGTTTTTTTATGTTGCTCCCAAACCCAAGTTAACTACAACAACTTGACTAGGCTTTTGATCCCTGTCTTTCAAGCACTTGTGGTTCTCTCTATAGCAGGGGTGCCCAACCTTTTTTTAACCAAGATCTACTTTTGAAGTTGATGGTCTGCCGTGACCTACCAAGTCAAATTTAAGGATGTCAGTATGAAAATTTAAGACCACCATTTATTAATCACCATTATTATGAACAAAATGTTTTTAGAAGGCTACTATGGCCGTATCTTTTCAGTGTGTTTTTAAAGTGTGTTGAATAGCCTATCTTTACAAAGCAATGCAGCACTGATAGTATGCAGAGATAATTTCAGTCATACACAAGTCATAAACAACTGAAACAATTTCAAAATGATAAACATTTGGTATATAAAAGGCACATAGGCCCTATTTCTAAAATATGATGAAGCATTATCATGCCTTCAGTGGTATAGGCTACAAATTAAAAAGGGCTCAGAAATTCACCATTTGTTATGGGTAAATAGTAGGCTACTATGAGAGAGAGAGAGAGAGAGAGAGAGAGAGAGAGAGAGAGAGAGAAAGAGAGAGAGAGAGAGAGAGAGAGAGAGAGAGAGAGAGAGAGAGAGAGAGAGAGAGAGAGAGAGAGAGAACTCATTGGATTGGTTAACACCCCTGTTAAGAGTGACTTCTTCTATGAAGGTTTTTTTTTTTCAGCTCTCTGGGGCAGTAGCACAGCAAAGGCTTTCTATTGTGAGTTTGGCCAATCGTTTTGTCCACAACTGAAGCAAGAAACAGCACAAATTGAAGTGAATTCCATACATGTCAACAACAAACATTTCCTTTACACGCGGCACGCGATGTAAACGCAGTTAGCGATGATGCATGCGACTAGCGATTTGGACGAAGATCCTCGCATATCGGCGTGTCATAACGCATCGTTGCGCACATGTTCTGTTACTCACCCGATGTTACATGTGTGCACACATGAATCAACTGTAATACCCTTACGGTCACTTCCTAATGCTTTCCCCTCATTCTGTTACCGTGGGACTACTTATCTAACCAATACAGAGTCTGTAGGATGTATTTACTCCAGGAGGAAAATGCGAAGGAAATTCAAAATCGTAATTCAAATCGTTTTTAACAAAAACGGATATCGTTTAAAAAAAAAAAAAAATGTAAAAAAAAAAATATTATTATTATTATTATTTTTTAAAAACATTTTCGGAAACTATGGCGGCCAAATTTAAACTATGGCGGGCCGCCATAGTTTCCTCAATGTATGGGAAACACTGTATATATATATATATATATATATATATATATATATATATATATATATATATATAGATAGATAGATAGATATGTAGATATGTGTGTGTGTGTGTGTGTGTATATTATGGCCAAGGAAGAGACCTTCAATTTTTGATATTCCATTTTTAATTTTTCAATTCATCATAATTCATATTCTGACGGTTGTTGTATTCCATGCTGTTTGTGTAATTTGTAGAGCCAGAAAAGAGCTTTCAAATAACACCACAGACAACTTTTTGTGACTTACACTGACTGATATAATCAATGCTGAATGTATAGTGTCCCTCATATGTAAACCTTTGCTAGTCTGTTTCTTCCTCAATATTGGTGTCAGATTCACACAAATGCAGTTCTGGGGTGCTACCTTGCTACTGAACAGGCACAGCAATATGATCAAAGTGTGATCAAAGTGTCTGATTTCATGTGAATGACCCAGAAGAGACGCTTTGTCTCACTGGGATAATCCTGGATAAATAAATATAAATAAATAAAAAATAAATAGCTGAACGGAGATAGCCATTTTAAGACTAGTGTCTGTCTTCAAACCAAATCTTGACCACATGTCATCATGCATTGCGTATAGATGACACACTGATTTGAACCCGCTATTGCGTGTGTCTAATACGCCTTTGCAAGTTAAGGCGTGCTCCACAACGCCATGTGACAGGTTAGGTTTAGGGATGGTTTTGGTTTAGGCACAATTTTGCCAGAAATTCGCCCAATGTCGCTGTTATTGGCAAAAGTAAAACAGCAGAAACATTGCTTTACTGACAGGTTAGGTTTAGGGATGGTTTTGGTAAGGGCACAGGGCACAGGGTTAGGTAAGGGTTAGGGTTAGGGTTAGTAACAGAAATGTGCTGTGGCAAAACATATATATACATAGGTCTTTTTAGACTTTATTATGGATAGGACAGTATGAGACAGGGTCTCCGCGGATCCTTAAAAAGTCTTAAAAAGTCTTACTTTTAATATTTGTTTTTTAAGGTCTTATAAAGCCTTATATTTCGCCAATTTTTGGAAGTGTGGTATTATATTTACGTGGGAGGTCTTATATTTCATCTGGGTAGCTTGAGTGTAAGAAAAAAGTATATTTTGTGATGCTACAAACCTTATTTATCCGGCATACGTCCCTTATCAAGATGCGGAAAAGTAGATGAAACTGATCTGTGTTTGTGGCGCAGCGCAGCCCGCTGGCCTCACAACGGGGGGCAGCCGCAGACCTGTGGGCGCAGTCTAGCCTACTTAGTAGAAACTGTCGAAAAAGTGGTCGAAAAAATATGAACGTGAATCGAGATCGGTAGATAGATGCAAGTTCAGTGTAATGTGGTATCCTGGTGAACCAGTAGCCTGTAAGTAACAGATTGTGTAGCCCAGCCCCAGCCCCCTGGGTGTCAACACATAGCTTCTGGTTCACCAGGAAAGTAATGTGGCTTGAGGAAAAGAAATAACAGTTAGCTATCCAAAGCAACGTCGGAATATGAAGCTTGATGTTAACTTTGTCGGGAGGACAAATAATCATTTAGTCGTTGAGGGTAAGTTTTAAATGTTGTCTATAAGCATGTTAGCCATTCCCTCGCGTTTGGGTAAAAGCGTTTGCTAACTGTAAAGGGTTCATTTCATGAAGTCCATTATGACCGTATTCGAAAATAATTGTTCCTTCATACAATAGCCTACATTTTCAAAATCGCCTCTAGATACGTGACAGGCTATTTGATGCCTCTGTCAAATGCAAAATGATTTCGTTAACATGATGACAGCATGAGGAAGTGAGCGCGAGGCAATACGTAATCGGATGAGTAACAGAATATGTACGAAGCATGATCTGGCGAGGTATGTAATGTCCAAATCGGAAACCAGATGGGTAACAGTAAACGCGCTGAATGCTTGTTATGGACATGCTGGAAATCGCTTCCAAGTTGTGCGCAACTACAGACAGGCTAAGCTCAAAGTAGAACGCTTGCTTCTGCTACCCGTCTCTGATAAAGCGAGCTGGAGGAGGAGAAGCGCCAGTCCCTCAGAGTAGTCGTAGGCCTACATTTAACCCTTTTGACACCAGGTGTCCTCTCTCCTAATAGCAAAATGCATTCAACTACTTATCCATCAGAAATGATGAGTTGTTGAGCCATTTTCAATGTGTACATTTAAAGGCATTTGATGAACATTCATCTGATTTTTTCATAGGCCGTCAAAGCATGCGTGGGACCCTCAATTAAATGCCAGTTGTCAATTAACTGACCATGTGCATGCATGGTGTCTGTAGGGCTACAGATCAGTTACACCTTGCTACTGCTGACACTGTGTTACCCTAGGCTACACTATAAAAGCACAGTAGTCATATAATAGTGTTTATTATATATAATTATGTACTAAGCCTACATTTCATTATAGCAATGTAAACTAATAACATATAGCAATGCCTCACCCCGAGCTGTAGTCTTATACTGTATTTTATCATCAGAGGTCTTATATTTGTCTTAAAAAGTCTTATATTTGGTGATCCAAAATGTGCAGAAACCCTGTGAGAGGTAAACAGGAAGTGAATGGGGATAGATATGGGGAGGGGTCGGCAAAGGACCCGGGCCGGGAATCGAACCCGTGTCAGCCACATGGCAGACAAGTACCCTACCGGATGGCCACGGCAGGGCTTAGATCGATTAAATTCTGATCTGATTCAATTCGCACAAGTCTAGTTTTAGGTATGGACAAGAGGTAATGTAGCTTTTATCTCATAAGGTCAGTAATAGAAATTGCTGATGCACACTGGATTAAAATATCTCAGTAAAAGCATAGACAGTGGGAGGGCTGAATCTTTACACTGTTGTGACAGTCCTGTCGTCTGTTTCATATTAATTTTAATTTCCACTCTTCACAGGGCATCAGCTCCACTGCAGCTCTGGAGAAACACATTCTGCTGCCCCCACCATGCCGTACGCTTGCAGCCAGTGTGGCAAGAGCTTTAAGACTAAAGCAGAGCTCCAAATCCACCACCGTGTTCACACAGGGGAGAAACCATTTTCATGCACAGTCTGTGGAAAGAGTTTCTCACACATTTCTAACCTCCACACACATCGGCGCATTCACACTGGAGAGAAGCCGTATGTTTGCAGTCAGTGTGACAAGAGATTTAAGACGAAATATGAGCTCCGAAGTCACCAGCGTGTTCACACAGGGGAGAAACCATTCGCATGCACCGACTGTGGAAGGAAATTCTCACAGTCTTCTAACCTCCACAAACATCGTTGCTCTCATACCACAGAGAGGCAATTTTCATGCATGGACTGTGGAAAGAGTTTCTCAAATACTACCAGCCTTCATATACACCGATGCATTTACACTGAGGAAGGGCTGTATGCTTGCAGCCAGTGTGACAAGAGCTTTCAGTCAATAAAAGAGCTCCAAATCCACCAGCCTGTTCACACGGGGGTGAAACCATTTTCATGCACAGACTGTGGAAAGAGTTTCTCACATTCTTCTCACCTCGAAACACATTGTCACATTCTCACTGGCGAGAATCCGTAGAGACACTTGTCATCACACGTGGGAGTAAAGTAGTAGCAGTCACACTTAAGAGAAGCCGTAGTCTATTATTGCACCAGTACTTTGACACAGGGGAGAAACCCTTCTCATGTGCTGACTGTGGAGAACGCTTTAGGAGGAAAGCAGACCTTAATATTCACCAGAGGCTTCACACAGGAGACAAACACGTGGGGGGAAACCCTATGACACGAGGAAAGGTTTTAGGAGTGTTAAGAATCAACCGATGAGGGAATCAGGTGGTTAATTCTGTGGCGCCATGTCCTCTACCAGGTTGGGGCACTTGATTGTGTGCATTCCAATATGCGACCTTGTGTCCTCCACTTGTGCTTTTGGCCTCACGTTTTGCTGATGTCCCGCCTCTGTGGAGAAAACCAATATGTTTCCCTGCTGTCAGCCTAGCCAAAACAATTTTTGGGGGACTATTCTTCATTCACCATCCAGTTTGCAAATGAGAAACTGACTTTACAATTCAGCTTTTGCAAGATATTGAAATATAATTTTGTTGTTAGTGATGTCATCATGACATATTAGTTCCTGGTACGAGGCCACAAGCACAAGTGGAGGACGCAAGGTCGCATATTGGAACGCACCCATGACCTTCGCCAAGGACGCAAGGCCTTTATATCTAAGCGCCCCTAGTGACCTGAAATTGAATTGCGGGAATTCCACAAAAAGAAGGCAGAAGGACTAAAGGGTTTAACATAGTCTAATGTTCTATCAAGCAGCTTCCTTGGCAGAGGTCTGCGCTCTATGAGTGCTTCTAGTTCGTTATCACATCCTGACTGACGTTGACTTGCACAGGCTTGTGATTGTATTGTGCATTGTTTTCTGTAAAGGGGGGGGGGGGGTATGAACAAATGTTTATATTTTTATGCCACTGAATAATATTTTCTGTTATTCTGTTGAAGGAATCCCGCACACTGTCCATTCCACCAACAAACTTTTAATACAATGTTTCAGGTATAGAAGAAGAAGGTTGGATGACTGAAACGTTGTACTACTGTAAAGTCTGTTGGTGGAATGGACAGTGTGCGGGATTCCTTTTCACTTGAATGACAACCCCACTTAACTGGGATAATATCCTACGCACCTGCCCAACTACTGCAGAGGTGTGCAAAATGTCCTTGTTGAACTATTCTGTTGAAGGAAAAAACACATAAAGTCTCTGTTTTTACTTTACAAACCAAAGTGTAGGCCATGCCACTGTTGAAGCTTAAAAAACAAAGCTTCATTTTATTAAAAGTGTTAATTCTGTTTTCTGACCAGTACCCAGTTCGAAATATTTCAGTTGTTTCACTGTGGACTAATGCCGCATTCCCCAACGGTGGGAGATGGGATATTTCTGACCTCCTACTTGCTGAAATGCTTTGGAACACCTGTTGAAGCGAAATCGTGATGTCAACACAGCAATGGCAGTGCAAAGGGATATGACTATGAACAGTGGGAGGTAGCTGCCTCCTGGTTGCATATTGGGAAGCTCCTACCGCTGGGGAATGCGGCACAAAGTGAATAAATGCAAGTGAAGGATTTTCAATGTGTGGACATTTGCTCTCCATCTCTTGTCTGGTTCGTTGTCTTGAACAACTGCATCAGTAACACAGTTGGGCAGTCATGGGTGAGTGGTTAGGGCGTCAGAATTGCATCCCAGAGGTTGCCGGTTCGACTCCCGACCCGCCAGGTTGGTGGGGGGAGTAATCAACCAGTGCTCTCCCCCATCCTCCTCCATGACTGAGGTACCCTGAGCATGGTACCGTCCCACCGCACTGCTCCCCATGGGGCGCCACTGAGGGCTGCCCCCTTGCACGGGTGAGGCATAAATGCAATTTCGTTGTGTGCAGTGTGCAGTGTTCACTTGTGTGCTGTGGAGTGCTGTGTCACAATGACAATGGGAGTTGGAGTTTCCAAATGTGCTTTCACGCTTTCTTTCACTTTTCACAGTTCTCAGGGAAAGGCTTTCCTGTTTTCAAACAAAACACATTTGTTACTCGCTGTCCTTTGCTTTCGTACAGCAGGGGTAAAGGGCCTTTGTGTTTTCTGCACCTACCTCATGGAACAACTCACAAAAGGACTTGAGGTTAACCGATTCTGATTCCATTGAGGTGATTTTAATTCTAAGATGAGATCACTGGAGACTGACTCACTTGTCTGTAACTGTTTGAATTGATTTGTTATTGTGTCATTTTATTTGTTATTTTAATGCAACTGGAATTTTAATTGTGTAACTTGTGCCGCCACTTGACCAGGACGGCCTTGTGTAAGGGATTTTTAATCTCAACAGGTTTATTTTCCTGGTTAGAAATAAAGGTTAAATAAAATTTAAAAAAATAAGCGAGCAACGCTGTGCTTATATATGAGTCAAGTCAGCTTTTATTGTCAGTTCTTCATATGCACAGGTCTTACAAGGAAACTGAAATGAACCATGAGTTCAGTTGTACCAGAGATTCTATAAGTATAGAGATATGCCAACATAATAGGTTTCTATGGGCACCTAACGCGACCAGGTTCCGGCAAAGAAACTGGATCTAACCAAGAAGCGTCATTTTGTTTCTTTTCCGGTATCCACTTTATGTCGGGTGAACACCCCTTTAGGAGACCTTCGGTTAGGAGACCTTCGGAGTCCTGAGGTTGAGAATCAATTAAGTCCCCTTAGCGCTGTAGATGGCGGTAGCGCACGTCTTGCGCAAACACTTCAAAAAGAGAAGAAGAAGTAAGGGACAACGCCCCCTTAGGAGACCCAACTTTTTCACACGCTTTTGCATTGAGTGGGCGTGTTTTGCTTTATCTTGGTTTGATTCAGTATTTTTGGTTCCGGTCTGCCTAAAGGGGCGTGTCATAATGCTCCTACAATGAATAGAACCAAAGAGGGTGGAGTAATAAAGAGGCTTCGAAACCCGTCCACTCAATGCAAAAGTGTGTGCTCAAGTTGGGTCTCCTAAGGGGGCGTTGTCCCCTCCTTCTTCTTCTATTTTTGAGGTGTTTGCACGAGAAGTGCGCTACCGCCATCTACAGTGCTAAGGGGACTCCATTTATTCTCAACCTGAGGACTCCGAAGGTCTCCTAACCAAAGGTCTCCTAACCAAAGGTCTCCTAAAGGGGCATTCACCTGACAGAAAGTGGATACCAGAAATGAACTAGAATGACTTATCTCTGTCTAGAGTATCTCTGATAGAACAGTCCTTAGGTCTGCCTAAGGGGGGGGGGGGGGGGGGGGGGGCATAATAGAACCAGGAAACAATGGGCCAATGGAACCTCTCTCTCTCTCTACTCTCTCTGGTTGTACTTAACTTTTGTCATTCTGAAATATCATTCTGTCTTATGGCCTGTCTGCTGAGCAGTAGAAATGCACCCTTTGCCATTTCTTATTGTCCACTCTCCGAAATAAAGGTACAGAAGCCGTCGCTGTGGCTACCCTCAACGGGAGTACCACTGTAAGCCGGGCTGATTTTAAAAGTTCAGTCCTTATTGAAGGTGTGATTCATAGTAGCTTATTTGTTGACCTTGTGCTGTATATACTCGTGTGCAAAGAAAGTAGTGGTGAGATGCATTGTGGCAAGTTGCCCAGTAATCCTTTCAAAGTAAAAATTAGAAAGTCAAAAAATTGACTATGCTATGCCCTGATGAAGGGCAATATGGCCGCATCGCGTAGGCCCATGTGTTTTTAAACAGAATTGCCATGTTAAACTAAAACTTTTAAATATTTTTCTCAAATATCAGAGTGCCTCTGCTTTTTCCTTCCTTTTTTGAACTTACGCTTCACCCGGTACAGATGAGCACCTGAGTAATATTGTCTTGCAAAGTCTCCTGAGCGCTTTAAGCTCTTTAGTGTCTTCTCAAAAAATTAGAAAGGTCCGGAGTAAGTAGCTGATGGTACAACACACTCACACACACACACAGGGTGCAGCCCAATATGTGTCCTTGCCTCCTCCACTTGGGCTTGTCTCCTCGTCCCGCCTCCTGGCCCCTCCTCCGTGGAGAAAACGATAAAGTTTCCCAGCTGTCAGCCTCGCCACAACAACTTTTGAGGGACAGTTTTTCATTCACCATCCCAATTGCAAATGAGAAAAAGACTTTACAATTGAGCTTTTGCAAGATATTGAAATATAATGCTGTTGTCAGTGATGTCATTATGACGAGAAGCAAGTGGAGGAGGCAAGTGGAGGAGGCAAGGTCACATATTGGGATGCACCCACAGGTAGGGCCGGATTAACGCACAGACTAGATATGGCTGCAGCCTAGGGCCCCCCACCTGCCAGGGGCCCCCACAGACTAGATATGGCTGCAGCCTAGGGCCCCCACCTGCCAGGGGCCCCCACCACAGACTAGATATGGCTGCAGCCTAGGGCCCCCCACCTGCCAGGGGCCCCCACAGACTAGATATGGCTGCAGCCTAGGGCCCCCACCTGCCAGGGGCCCCCACAGATTATATATGGCTGCAGCCTAGGGCCCCCACCACAGACTAGATATGGCTGCAGCCTAGGGGCCCCCACCTGCCAGGGGCCCCCTGATTGGACAAAAGTGAAAAATTGCAGAAGGGGACAGGATGAAATATTGAAAAATTGATCCACCGTGTTGAGAGTTTGCAGACATGTTATCCTGAATTTCTAGCTCATAATTATGAAACTGTCTACGTATGTAAATTTTTCATGAAATTTGCCTTCTGGGGGCCCCACTGTAACCTGTAGTCTAGGGGCCCCGGACCATCTTAATCCGGCCCTGCACACAGAGTGTGATTTGAACAGAAGATTTTAAGCAATATCAATGGAATTAATAATTACTGTGATAAAATCAAGTAGAAAAAGTGGCGATATCAAGACCATAAGGGGGGACAATCCCCCCCCATAACAAATCGCACCCTGCACACACTCACACACTCACACACACAGGGATAAAATATAATAATAGAGACAGAGAGAGAGGTGCTGTTACTGAGAGAGATGCACCGGATTCTGATTTTTAGGATCCTGCCGGATACCGGATCCACTGCTTAAGATCCTGCTGGAACCGGATACCGGATCCTACGAAAGGGTTGAAACACATGGCCAACTCGCACACGTAGGCCCTTTTTATTACGTTGGTGCAAACTATTTTTAAGACTCATTGGCTTACTGCCACACTGCCTTCATCAAAGGGCTTTCACTCCATGCAGCGATTGGGGTTGTGAAAGACTGACTGAAAAGCCTAGGCTACGTAAAAAGTAGAGATGCCCCAGATCCTGATTTTTAGGTAACTGCCGGATACCGGATCCACTGCTTAAGATCTTGCTGGATCTGGGGTCCGTATCTCGAAAGCGTCTTCGCTAACGACGGTAGCAACGTCCTTCGTAAGAGCGACTCAACTCCCTCTCAACAGCGACGCTCACCACTAAATCCAAGGGAACGGTAAGACGGTCTTAAGACGGTCTTAAGACGGTTAGCAACGACAAGAACCGAGAAACGGACCCCAGGATAGTCTGAAAAACCCTATTATCCTGCCGGATCCGGAACCGGATCTTGGATCCTGTACATCTCTGAGCCTTTTCTGTCCCCTCTCCGTATGACGACAACAATCAGTGGAAAGAATTCTAGTCTGTAGTTCTATTCAGTCTGTATCAGTATCCGTGGAAAGAGTAGATCCAAGAGTAGATCTCTTCAGATGTCTAGTCTGTATTCAGTATCAGTGGATCACAGGGACGGATCATGACTCCATGGGCCCCTGGGCCAGACAACAAGAAAGGGCCCCCTCCAGATGTTAGAGACCCTATATTGTTGGGCATTCAGGTGTTTTTCCCCTGAAAATATGTGAAAATAGAGTTGTTAAAAGTGTGATTTTACACAACATGAGAAAGGAAATGTAGAGGATTGGGCTTCAGGGCCCTCTGGACTCTTGGGCCCCTGGGCCTGGGCCCGGTAGGCCCTTGCAGTAATCCATCCTTGGTGGATCACTGCTAGACATGGCCCAACACTAGAAATTGTAACATGACCTGTTGTTTTTTAACTGGCAGCACCATGCAGCAGCTCGGTCTGACCACAAGATGGCAGTGCAAGTCCACAAAGTGCAGCGCCGTATGACTCTGATGAAGTGTAAAATAAAAGAGCACAGCTGTCATTTTAGTGTGTGAAATTTCATGGCTCAAGTGAACCAGCCTGTTGGCCAATCCTCATTAGTTGCACATGGCACCAGTAAAGTGAAGTGTGAAGATTCAATTAGCAGGGTAAGAGCACAGTTTTGATCAAAATGTTGCAATGCACACAACATTATGGTTGACATACATATCAGAGTTCAAAAAGGAGAAATTCTTTGTGCGCGTGTAACTGTTGCATCTTTCACCGAGATGGCAGGTCTTCGTGATGTATCAAGAACCACTGTATCCAAGGTAATGTCTGCATACCACAAAGAAGGATTAACCACATCCAACAGGATTAACTGTGGACACAAGAGGAAGCTGTGCACACTAAAATGACATTTTCATTATTTTGTCCAACCCCTGTATGTATATACATATAGGCCTACCGGTAGGACCAGTTCTTTATCTGATTGAGCGTCTCTTTTAGCTTGTTTTCTTTTTAACTAATTATTATTATTATTATTATTATTATTATTATTATTATTATTAGTGTTAGTAGTAGTAGTAAGTTAACCCGTTTTAATTTGAAGTGGGGATTTTATTTTGATACAAATTGACCGAGTTGTCTCTTTCCGGTCATTCGTCAGTCACTTCCTGTCTTTCGCTCCAGACACTCAAACAAAACACTTCACACAGATTCGTGTGGTCAGAAAAGGTCTATTTCGTTGTTTGCGTTACATGAAGCGCATTCAAAAGCCCATCACTGTCGGTCTGCTTTCCTCCTAAAGTTTTCTCCACAGTCAGCACAGAAGAAGAGTTCCTCCACTGTGTTGTAAAGAATCTCCACATTTTTCACATTGACACAGGGGTCATTTCACGTGAAATAAGACACTTTGGGACCCGACCGACCCGGATTTCAATCATACTTGGTGTGCCTTTTTAGTAGTAAGGTAGCACCCCAGAACTGCATTGGTTTGAATCTGACACTAATATTAAGGGATAAACAGACTAGGAAAGGTTCACATGTGAGGGTAGGACACTATACATTCAGCCTTGAATATATCAGTCAGTATTAGTCACAAAAAGATGCCTGTGGTGTTATTTGAAAGCTCTTTTCTGGCTCTACATATTACACAATCAGCTTGGAATACAACAACTCTCAGAATATGAATTATGATAAATTCAAAAATTAAAAATTGAATATCTAAAAAAACTATATTTTAAAATGGCCAGTTCCTTGTCCAAACGTAGCCGGCAATGTCATTAGCAACACCTCAAATGCTGGTGTTCGGTTCTATATTCATTTCAGAGAGAATTTGACTCACAAATATGGCATCATACAGACCACTTACTAATAATATGGTAATACCATAGTAGCATCACATGACAAAACAAAAACAAAACAAAAATGGTCAGTTTCCATGGTCCCAGGTTTCAGAAACTAAGGCAGATGTCCATTTATATACACCAAATGATGATATGTGAATGTTTGAACATTCCTTCTCTGTGTACCTGTGTCATCTTCCCTTTACCGTACTTTAAAGAGATAATCACTCTCATTTTGTATTCTACCAGTGCATTTGAAGCAGCAGCTGTGTCTTTTGTAGATAATGTATAAGTACGTCCCGTTGCAGTTACAGGTTCCACTACCAGAAGCACATCCTGATGATCCATGACAAGTCTATCTGATCTGAAGGGAAAAGTGAAGGATGGAGATGGTCCATGAGGATGCAGGAAGTTCAGTTTCACCTCTCCAGTGCTCGGCATACATTTCTCAACACATGCTAGCCACCAGTTGCTATCATATACAGCTACAACATACCCTTTGATGCTTGAAAATGTAACACATTCCTTTACTGAGCTCACTCTTTCTCTTGTTACAAGGCACTTTTTTGCACTTTTTCCATCCCCCCCCCCCCTCTTTTTATTCTTTTTAAATCTTTTTGAGGACACAAAAACACAACATTTTTTAAAAATCTTTATTGGTTTCAAACCTATAATAAGACGTAATAAACAAATCTTGAATCTTAATATTGCTGTTGCATGTTAATAGACCTGAGCCCTCTGTAGGATACGCATTAGTTTATAAGCATCATAACAGCATTAACAGCACAGCAGGATACAGTCATGGTGGGCTACAGTAGGCCTACATGTCAGACAGAGCTTTACATTGTGATTGCTTCCCAAGCCTGAACCTTTTCTATGCAATAAACATCATAACAGCATGCACTGCAGGATACAGTGGTACATGTTGCTTATGTTGCTGTAAAAAATGATGTTCAATAAATGGCCAATGGGAAATACAGTGAGCAATTCTTCCTTTACTTAATTGTGAAACCCGTTTAACAGATTCTGCTATTTCTGGCTTATTATTGTTGTTATTATCAATAATAATATATATTTTTAAATTATGATGATGATGATTATTATTACTATTATTATTATTATTATTATTATTATTATTATTATTATTATTATTATTATTATTATTATTATTATTATTATTATATGGTTGTAGTATTAGTCACACGTTTTACCAGAGAGGTCTACCGTATGTAGAGCGGCTGTGGTTTTACTTTGAAGTGGAGATTTATTTTGATATACAAGATGGCCACGTTTTGGTCCTTCGTCGCTTCCTTCCTTACACTTAAGGAAAGAAATCAAAACAAACACAACCGAAAAGTGTTGGAACACGTGTAGACTACATTTCCATTGTTTGTGGTACAGAAAGCGCATTTAAAGGCCCGTCGCTTTACAGTCATATTTCTTCAGACGACAAAAAACCCTGACTGCTTTTGGATAAGTCGAAAAAGTGGAGGTAGGTCCGTTAGTTCTGTAGTCGCAACCGCGTTCATTTCTCTGGTAGGCCTACTACACGTTTTTTCTTCTTTTTTTTGCCCTACTACGTTGAAGTTGAACATTGATCGTGCTACACTGCACTTTCCGAGGAAAAGCCTCCACTAAAACTTAGCCATGCTGTAGTGTTGTTGGAACGCCTTTATCTTTGATTATGCCATGCGTTTGCTGTGTCATTGTTCACAATGTCACAACAAGATGTCCATCTAGTGTTGGATTACTTTTTCAACAAGATATAGCATTTTGATTATGGTAGCGTGTGACTGTTTCTTCAGACCTGAGTTAAGGATAATCCGACACCTTTTCAAGCCGCTGCTATTGTGGACTTCACGGTTCCCAAAGGCTTCAAGTGTTTTTTCCCCATCTGAGCGCGCAATGAGGTTTGTGGAGAAAAAGGTCATGTTCTTGTGGTGATGAAGGCGTAGAAATGAAAGGCTTGCGTTACATGTGACTTTTCCTGGTTAAACAAGAGTTAAGTAAATTAAAAAATAAAAATCCTAGAGACATTGAATGGCTACAACTTGAATTTCTGAAATTGTATGTGGTGTTTTGAAGAAATTTAATGAATGAAAATGAATAAAAGACCTTATTAGAAAGGCATTTCTCACAGGCACAGTTTGACATCACATCTCCAATCGCATATGTTGACTGCCATCACCATTTCATGTTTAAAAGGTGCACAATGAAATGCACAGAAGTATGTATTGTAAGAATAATATCATGTTGCACTGTAATTCTGAAAGTAAGAAACTTAAGTTTAAGCGTTCTTACATAGTAATACACATGTAAGAATTAATGAAATGCAAAATGCTTTCTTTTTTTGCAAGTGAAGATGGTAGATGCACCATGAACACAGTAAGTGTCATGCCATGCTTCTCAATGATAAACACAACAGAAGAAATAATGAAGGCATAAATACGGGCAGTCACGGGTTTTACACAACAGAATAAATAATGAAGTCATGAATATGGGTTTTCAAAGTGGAGGACGAGGGAGCCATTGTGGGACCGCAAGGGAGTTCATGGTTGAGGGGTTAGGGTATCAGACTTGTAGCCCAAAGGTTGTCGGTTCAACTACCGACCTGCCAGGTTGGTGGGGGAGTAATTAACCAGTGCTCTCCCCATCCTCCTCCATGACAGAGGCACTCTGAGCATGGCATGAATGCAATTTCATTATGTGCAGTGTGCACTTCTGTGCGTGTGTGTCTTAGAGAGTCAACAATCAGTGAGGATGTGACTTCTAAACGGGTCAATACATGGTCTACACCAGTGGTTCCCAACCTATGGGCCGAGGCCCACTGGTGGGCCCTAAAGGTATTCCAAGTGGGCCTTGAAATCATTTTCTAAAAATAATAATATTTTGGTGTGTGTTACTGTTGATTTATTTGAGTTTTGTTCTTAATTGGGTCAGAGGTGGCCCCCGAACATTTTTGACAATTTCGAGTGGGCCCCAAGTTGAAAAAGGTTGGGAACCCCTGGTCTACACATTAAAATCGATCGATAATACAGATACTACTATCCATGGTCCTGCTGATTTAATCTTCTACACTCATTACCTTGTTCCTAGCATGCTGGTTTAGGCTTGCACCGCCATTACTGTGAGGTTGGATTGCAAATGTAAAAGGAGACAATCTTTGCCAATAATTGTCATGATGTTTCTGTCCAGTTTCAAAGTCTGTAGAACACTGCTAAGATGGCCTCTGCAGAAGTCAACTCTCCACTCCAGCTGATGAGGAGCATCAAAGAAGAGACGGAGGAGTTCAGATTAGCTGATTCTCCTGAACAACTGAACATAAAAGAAGAGAGAGAAGAATTCCCTGGTTCTTCATCCCAGCTGAACGTAAAAGAAGAGAGAGAAGAGTTCCCTGCTTCTCAAGAACAGCTGAACATAAAAGAAGAGACAGAGCAGTTCCACGCTTCTCCACCTCAGCTCAGGAGCGTAAAAGAGGACAGCGAGGAGACCCTGCGTTCTCTTTACAGTCTGAGGAGCGTATCTGTAGTGCTGGTGGACTGCTGTAGACCACAAGGACGGCAGGAGAACAATGAAGAGAACCACAGAGATACAAGAAAGAGATCTGGTAAGACATACATACAAATAAACTCCAAATTGCACATTTTAATGTGAAATTCAGAGGAAATGTTGTCGGTAGTTAATAGAGTGAAACAGCAATGTTCATTTTACTCAAACACGTGTATAAGTATCATTTTGAACTAGTATGTGGTCACCACAGTTCACAGCTGTATCGGAAGATCCGAGATCCGAACTGGTTACATAAAGTATGTTACAACTGCAAGTCAGAGAGCTTTGATACTTTGATACATTTATTCAACATTCAAATAGTATAATAAGTTATTTAATAATGCATACTGAACTGCAGAACATGCAAAAATGCGTGTGTATGTCTAAGAGTGATTCTACGACTCGCCTGCGCTTTTGGCAAAAGCAAAATGTCAATTATCAGTATTTTTTTCAACTAAATGACCTAGATGTTTACATAGTGTATATATTTAAGTTTCCAAACAAACAAATTGCCAAGCTTAATCTTAAATCATTTGATAAATACTCTAATGAAAGCGAACACTTGCTTGATTATTTTGTCAACAGTGTTATGGACAAATACTATGTCATTTCAAACATATATAAAAATACTACAGAGTTGAAACAACATACGTTTGAAAGTGCTTATCTCCCTTAGCAATAATGTTGTCATTAATATGTGCAACTGATATAGAAAATGTGATTGTTGAGCTTCATAAGTAGGATTTTATGATTCACTGTGATACAGACTGACACATTTTTCATTATAAATCCCTGTAACATCTGATTTGAATGTAGGTACCCTCTTTACACAAGACTTCCTTCTCCAGAGATAATCCCTAGTGTCTGTTCATAGGATTTTTCCAACACATAAGGGATCAATAGCACAAAAACACTTTCAAAACAGTCAACCGTGTCACTCAATTGTGTTACGGTCAACAGTGCAGGGGAACAAGTCGTAACTTTTTTAAGAGAAAAAACAGAGCAGACAAACCCATCTCCCTAGAACACAAATTATTTTGTTTGTTTGTCTGTCAATATGGAGATAAATTGGCAAAAACATACTCCTCCTCAACTGTCATAGCTAATTGTAACACCATTGACGGTAACACTTTGAGATTCTTATGAATATGTTGATAGCACATTTGACAGGCACTTTTCCCGCTATGAGAACATAAAAATTGATTCAATTATGGAAGGATGGATCTCAAAATTTTCCAAAAAGTCTTCCCATATCCTGCCAAAGAGGTTATGACATCACATGATGTTATTCGTATGGCCTAAGACCAAACCATTTCTGATATATGGAGGGGGTTTCAGGCTGTGACATGGTTAACACAGTTTTCGTGGACACACACAATATGGCAAATTTCATGTATAATGGAAAGGACAGTGGTCTTTCTGACAGTTTTGTCATATTGTGATGATTACTGTGAATCAACATTTGCAATTGTCTTGGGCAAAACAAGTTTCTTTACATGCTAATATGAAGACTGCATCTGACATTTGAAAAAAAAAAGTTTTTCTAATTCCTGAAAAAAATTATGGATAAAAATTGAGAAAGAATTGAAAAAAATAAAGCACTTAGTGGTCTGTGGAATTTCACCTTATTTTTGCCATTTTTGGAGAAATGTGTCTTGCATCAACACATTGCATAGGCATGTCACACCGCAGGAAAATGGAGTCACACCACAGGGAATTCACTGCATTAATGCCATTTTAATCCTTTTGTATACATGACTGACATTTGAGCTCATGATAACTTGATAATGATGTTGTGTTTAATCTTAACACATTGACTACCAAACCACTGGAAAACCCGTTTTTACTTCCCATGCGTTGGCTCCCAAAAATGGAAAACCCGTTTTTGAGTTATTATTTCATATTTCATAACTAGACACTTAAATGCTTATTGTGTGTGATTTTGGGAGCTCTGTGATAAGTAGAACAGACATAGATGACAGTCAAAAGTTTGTGTCATCATCTGGACATTTTAATCACAACTCCAGGATCAGCGCCAACCCAACAATATTTTTCATAACTGTAGCCTACTGTATGGAACTGTTGGTCTGCGTCGGTTACGTCACTGTTGCGCCCTTTCCCCTCTCTGTGTAGCCTACACAAGTGTCTGCGATGCTGTCATCAATAAACACAAGGATCGTGCTTGTATGTTGTTTCCTTTGTGCTACAGTAGGCTACAGTCAGCGTCCACTCTATGGCGCTTTATAATATGCTTCACAAAAAAATAATAAGTACAGAAGACAACACTTTGACTTCGACTGGACACACTTGGGGAATAATACAAACCTTGGCCAGATCCTACTGCCCTACACATTGTGAACTGTGATTGGATTATTACCCTTACCTTGGATTTGATCGGCAACCAGATAAGTTAGATTCTTCATTTTGTTCTTTTATTACCCCCATGATGAAATTGACGCCGTAGTGAACAGGAGAAGCTGGCTGCTACTGTCGGTGAAGCTAGCATTGCTATGTAAACAGTAGCACACATGCATGGCGCACAGCACTGCTGTTTCCCCACGGGATTGGAGACATTAATGCATCCGATGAACGGATTTTGTTGTTGACGTTGGACTAAATGCCTTTAGAGAAAGGCTTTTGAATATGTTTTGCCTACTGCATGTGGTGGTGCAGGGCTCCAGAGTGCGACCAATTTGGTCGCATATGCGCCCATTTTTTTCAATGGTGCGCCTAAAAAATATTTTTAGGCGCACCGGTGCGACCAGCCATCAGTAGAACAAAATCAATTATCAAACAACCGTTTTAATGGACATAAAATTAATAGTCATTCTACAGTAGTGGTCCATCATCACACAATAAAACGCGGCGATGCGGCCATTCNTTCAACTCCGCTGAACTACCGGTAGCTTTCTCCCCCTTCCTCGTTCACAGGCAGCCCGACGTTTCAGAATAGAATGTTCGACTTCGCTCAACTATCCGAGTTCACATGTGCCAGCGAGTTTTGTGTTTTCAACCAGGCGAGTTTTGCAACGGACGAGAGAGTTACAATCACGGTAAAAACAGCAAAATGACTTGAGGATATTTTAAACACGAGAGAGTCACAATCACGGGGAAAAACTAAATGGCTTGAGGATATTAAACATTGTCACACAAACACGCAGACGGGTGCGCATAATTGCCCGTTTCAGCCGCATGCAGAGCTGGCCAAACAACAGGTGACGCGCTAGTCTGTCGGGACTTCTGTGAATTTTTTGATAGCGACTAGGGCAGGCTACATACTGACTATCAGTCGGCAAGGCATCGTTCATGCACCTCGAGACAGCACGAGAGAGAGGGAGAGAGAGAGTGAGCGAGCGAGCGCACTAGTGCTGTCGTGTCTGTTCGTAGCGCTTGCTAAGATACCACAATCATTAGGCCTATGCAGAGGGAGAGCGCTCAAAAATGGGGAAATAGACAAAACCCAACTCACCTCAGATTCCACTGTAAACATAGGCTATTCTATTTGTGTCTAAGGATTTTAAAAATCATGACATTTTTAGCAGGGTTTGTTTAAAAAAAATCTATACATCCATCTATCCATCTATCTATCTTCATATTGTAAGTCTGTGCTTGTGCCGTGTGCATAGCCTTATTGCAGAAAAGGCTGGTAGGCTATGTTGATCTTACTAGTCAAACACATACTCACTAAAAGGCTACTAATTTGGTCTTTTCAACCAGCCAAACTACTTGTAGCCAAGATGTGTTAGTTAGGTAGCCTACTGTCATGTCTTTTATAAGGAGCACATTTGGACTAGCCTATAGCACATGCAAGGCTCAAGGTCTTTTACAATATAGCAACAACAACAACAATAATAATAATAATAATAATAATAATAATAATTATTATTATTATTATTATTAGGCCTATTATTGTTATTCTTGCTATTATTATTGCTATTGTTATTATTTTTAATTATTATTTTTTAAAGCTGAGGTGCGTGTGTGTATGGGGTGGTGAAAACATTTGGGTGCACCTAAATTTTGTGCTGGTGCACCTAAAAAAAAAATTTAGGCGCACCAGCGCAACCAGTGCAAAAAGTTAGTCTGGAGCCCTGTGGTGTGACTACGACCCGTTTCGTGTGGTGTGTGCAAAGATTAGTTGTGCAGGAACAGACTGTACACAAGGAACTGAAACGTACTTCCGGCGAAAATGCGCTTGGTTGGTTGATACATTTGGAGGGGGAGGTGGCAGAGCAGGAGAGATGTGTCTAGTGATCTCCGTGAAAAAGCGCAAGATTCATTTCATAACAAGAAGAAGAAGCGCCAGATTCTGAAACGGCGCATGATTGACAAAAGCCTCGATATCTCCATTCCATGGTGATTTGGGCAGATACCGGCCTTGGTTTAACTCACGATAGCTCGGCAATAAAAGCACATAGAGACATGCGGTTTTCACGCACTAAGAGGTGAAAGTCTCACCTTTCAAATGAGCCATAACATGTTTCGGTGGCCCTATCACATAATATACTATGACTGTACGAAAAACATCTAAAAATGGTTTAGAACGCTGGGAGCCTACGACATAATTCTGAAAACACCACTTGCAGTCAATGTGTTAATATGTGTTTTCATTTATTAAAAAAACTTTTTTCCTCCTATAAGAGCAGTCACACCACAGGACACCATAAAATGAACCTAAGCATTGTGTGACAGAAACATTGCAATATGAAGACATATTAAGAGGTTAAGAGTCACCTTAAACTTCCACAGCACTCTCCAATAACTGAGGTATTGACTGGTTAGGAGCCAGTCTTGAAGACCCTTGTAGTTGGCCTTGCAGCTGCCCATTCACAAACATTGCCATACATGTCACCCCACAGGACGCAATTTGTGTTACGAAATTGAACTTGTAGTTAATATTACTGTCTTGAGTTTTTTTCACATTCACATATATTAATCTAAAGTTAATATGTACAGTGCCCTCCATAATTATTGGCACCCCTGGTTGAGATGTGTTAAAAGCCTTAAAATAAATTCAGTGTTTATTGCAGAAGAATACTGTCACACTGAAAATTGTAGGAAAATGTAGCCTTCAACTCAAATGAAAGAAAATAAAAAAAAAATCCCTGACTAAAAAATAATTATTTTTCATTAAATCACCTGTTCCACAATTATTGGCACCCTTAACAATTCCCAGGAAATAAATATAATTGAAGCATTTGTCATTTCTACAGTAGTTTACAAAGTTTACCAGAGTATGTAGGAACATTTAATTAGTAATTCATCACTTCCTGTTTCCCTGGGGTATAAATATGATGTGACACCGAGGCCATTTCTCTTATCCACTCTTAAACATGGGAAAGACAAAGGAACACAGCATACAAGTGAGGCAGATGTGCGTCGACCTTCACAGGTCAGGCAGAGGCTACAAGAAGATTGCCACTCAACTGCAGCTGCCCATATCCACTGTGAGAGGAATAATTAAGAAGTTCAAAACAACTGGAACAGTGGTAAACAAGCCTGGACGAGGACCCAAGTTTATTTTGCCACCACGCACAGTGAGGAGGATGGTAAGAGAAATCAAAAGATCTCCAAAGCTCACTGTTACAGAATTACAACAAATGGTAGCATCCTGGGGTCACAAAGTCTCCAAATCAACCATCAGGCGCTGTCTACACGCCAACAAGCTGTTTGGGAGGCATGCACGGAGAAAACCTTTCCTCACTCACAATCATAAACACAAACGTCTGGAGTTCGCCAAGCGGTATTGGGGCTTCATCTGGGACCGTGTGCTTTGGTCAGATGAGACCAAGATTGAGCTTTTTGGCAACAAACACTCTAAGTGGGTCTGGCGTGCCACGAAAGATGCGCATGCTGAAAAGCACCTCATACCCACTGTGAAGTATGGGGGTGGGTCAGTGATGCTGTGGGGCTGTTTCGCTTCCAAAGGCCCTGGGAACCTTGTTAGGGTGCATGGCATCATGAATGCTTTGAAATACCAGGACATTTTAAATCAAAATCTGTTGCCCTCCGCCCGAAAGCTGAAGCTGGGTCGTCACTGGGTCTTTCAGCAAGACAATGACCCTAAACATATGGCCAAATCTACACAGAAATGGTTCACCAGACACAAAATCACGCTCCTCCCATGGCCATCTCAGTCCCCAGACCTCAACCCCATTGAGAACCTGTGGGGTGAGCTGAAGAGGAGAGTACAGAGGAGAGGACCCAGGTCTCTGGATGATTTAGAGAGATTCTGCAAGAGGAATGGCTGTAGATCCCTTTTTCTGTCTTTTCCCATCTTGTGAAACATTATAGAAGAAGATTAGGTGCTGTTTTGTTGGCAAAAGGGGGTTGTACAAAATATTAACACCAGGGGTGCTAATAATTGTGACACACATTATTTGATGTCAAATAATTATTTCTTTATGTGGGATTTTTTCCCCACTGAATAAATGCACTTGTATTGAAGGTTGGATTTTTCTCTTTTTTTCCAATCCCATATTATTTAGAAGAAAAAAATAATAATTGGAAGCTAAAAAACACATCTCAACCAGGGGTGCCAATAATTGTGGAGGGCACTGTATGTAATCATGCCAAATGCTTCATACATTATTCAAAATGTTATTGGTTAATTTATATATATATTATATTCCAGGTTTCATTAATGTTACAGTCACACCGCAGGATATTTGACATATAAACCTTTACATAAATCTTAAAGGCCAACTTCCGATAAAACTCAGTTTTACTCACTCCTTTCGAAGATCGGACGGTCACCCCAAGTTAAACTCACTTGCAAGGCTCTCATAGCGGTGCGTCAACTCTCCTGGCTGTGTTTCCCGGTGTTTCCCAATTTACATAAATAATGCAGAGAAACGAGCGAATCACGAAAGCCTTTCTGTGTTTCGTCACGTCGAAAGAAGGCGTTGCCCACAAAGGTTTATATCGACCCATTTATCTAAAAACATGTCGAGTAATTTTTTTCTGCTTGTTTTCAAAACAAGCAACGTCTGGTGGCCCAAAACATAGCTTAGCTTAGCTATCAGCTGGTTGCTACTCTCAGGTACACACACAGCACAAAGCCTCATACATAAAGCCAGCTCACTCTGGTTGCTCCGTGCCTGCAGCAAGCCTAGGGGTCGCTGTCGAAAGAGCACAGCCCTGAATGGAGCCTGCACGCCTCCGCTGGCGCCCCTATAGTGCAGTACCACCCGGGGAAGTGGCGACTCTGTTTCCCATTACATTCTCTCCAAAAACTGGAGGACTGAGCCAATCAGAGACGCGTTTCTTCGAGAGCAGGAGGAGTGAGCCAATCAGAGACGCATTTCCACGAGAAACACGGAACACTCTCTCGTTTCTCCACAAGCCACCTTGCCAGCTTGCAAAAACGTCTTGAAACAAAGCAACCAGAACGTTTTTTAAAACAGGACCAACGCGTAACACATTCAATAACAATGGGGAACACGGCAATATTAATTAAATGACGTTGAGAGGCCATCTTTAACAAAAATGTTTCTTCTCATCTAAGACTAATATGAAACATAATGTACCACATCTTCTTTCATTGACATATGTTTTTTAAAGGAAAAATAACAGTTTTGTAGCTTCTTAACCAATGTTACGAAAAAACAAGGCGTCACGTCTCCCACCCTTTTGGAAAACAGGACGGCATGAAAACGCCCAAAACCAGTATTAAATATTCATTCTTGCTGAGGGAAATAATGCCATGTCTACACTTTCTGTATTATATGAGTGATAAATGTGTGCTAATGTCCAAAACATCATTGGAAGCAGTTAATAGTTGAATAGTGGAATTGGCAAATAAAATCCATGGACTTAAAAGTGCAGTCGAATCGTAGAATCACTCCTAAATTAATTATTTGTGATGTGTGTTTGACCCAGAGTTGTTTAGATGAAATGGGTTAAAGACAGACAGTCCCTGTATAAAATGCTGGGTTGCCTCGGCCTACCTTCCTCTCGGGCCTGGATGGGGTGCATGGCAGCGTAAAGCAGCCAGAATTCTGTGAAATGTACACAGACCCTTAAAGTGATACTGTCCCATTTTTGGAAATAAGCTTATTTTACACCTCCTCTTGAGTTAAATAATAGGGTTTTACCGTTCTCCTGTACTTTCAAACGTTCTCTAGGTATAGCTGTGCAAATTTTACCTCCATGCTAGCAGTTAACATTGAGTCCTATGAGACCAGCTCACGGCTAACTGGTCTCATAGGATTCAATGTTAACTGTTAGCTTGGAGGTAAAATTTGCAGTGCCATAACTAGAAAACGGTTGAAAGTACAGAAGAACGGTAAAACCATATTATTTAACTCAAGGGAGGTGTAAAATAAGCTTATTTCCAAAAATGGGACAGTATCACTTTAAGACATGAAATCTGTGGCAGTTTCAATGATTTTGCTGAAGTTCTGTGTTGATGTGTTCTAAAGTGTTTTCCATGATGGAGTTATGGAAGTGTTTTTTTAATTGTTTCCAAATGAATATCTTCATATCTGCAGCAACACAAGTATTGAAGGAAAAGACATGTTTATTGTCTTCAGCCCTTTTCGGACAGGACTACCGCAGTTTAATTCGATTTTTCTCTCAGAACGCTGGTAATAGAAATGGCTGATGCAGACTGCATTAAATAATCTCTGCAAAGAACAGAAAGTGGCAGGGATAAATCTTTACACACCGTTGTGACTAATATTAATTTCCATTTAACTCTTCACAGGGCACTTGCTACTCTGCAGTTCCAGCGGAGCGGAGTTTAGTGGAAAAACACATTCTGCTGCCTTCACTACAGAGAGGCCGTACCCTTGCAGCCAGTGTGACAAGAGCTTTAGGACAAAAAAAAATCTCCGAAACCACCACCGTGTTCACACAGGGGAGAAACCATTTTCATGCTTATACTGTGAAAAGACTTTCTCAATGGCTACTACCCTCCAGCTGCATCGCCGCAGTCACACAGGAGAGAAGCCGTACGCTTGCAGTCAGTGTGACAAGAGCTTTAAGAGAAAAGATAATCTCCAAGTCCACCAGCGTGTTGTTCACACAGAGGAGAAACCATTTTCATGCTTAGACTGTGGAAGGAGTTTTTCAACGGCTACTGCCCTCAAGATGCATCGCCGCATTCACACTGGAGAGAAGCCGTACACTTGCAGTCAGTGTGACAAGAGCTTTAAGAGAAAAGATGGACTCCAAATCCACCAGCGTGTTGTTCACACTGGGGAGAAACCATTTTCATGCAAAGACTGTGGGAAGAGTTTCTCATATTCCTCTGCCCTCCGCACACATAATCGTATTCATACTGGAGAGAGGCCGCATTCTTGCAATCAGTGTGAAAAGAGCTTTAGGACAAAACAAAATCTCCAAAACCACCACCGTGTTCACACAGGGGAGAAAAGATTTTCATGCACTGACTGTGGAAAGAGTTTCTTGCAGTCTTTACACCTCAACATACATCGCCTTATTCACACTGGAGAGAGGCCGTACTCTTGCAGTCAGTGTGACAAGAGCTTTAAGTCAAAAGCAGAGCTCCAAATGCACCACCGTGTTCACACAGGGGAGAAACCATTTTCATGCACTGACTGTGGAAAAACTTTCTCACATTCTTCTAACCTCCACAGACATCGTCGCATTCACACTGGAGAGAGACCGCACGCTTGCAGTCAGTGTGAAAAGAGCTTTAAGACAAAACAACAGCTCCAAAGGCACCAGCATGTTCACACAGGGGAGAAACCATTTTCATGCAAAGACTGTGGGAAGAGTTTCTCAGATTCCTCTGCCCTCCACACACATAATCGTATTCATACTGGAGAGAGGCCGCATTCTTGCAATCAGTGTGAAAAGAGCTTTAGGACAAAACAACATCTCCAAAACCACCACCGTGTTCACACAGGGGAGAAAAGATTTTCATGCTTATACTGTGAAAAGACTTTCTCAACGGCTACTACCCTCCAGCTGCATCGCCGCAGTCACACAGGAGAGACAGTCCTCTCACCTCCACACACATCGTCGCATTCACACTGGAGTGAGACCGTACGCTTGCAGTCAGTGTGACAAGAGCTTTAAGAGAAAAGATAAGCTCCAAGTCCACCAGCGTGTTCACACAGGGGAGAAACCATTTTCATGCACTGACTGTGGAAAAACTTTCTCACATTCTTCTAACCTCCACACACATCATCGCATTCACACTGGAGAAAAGCCTTATGTTTGCAGCCAGTGTGACAAGAGGGAACTCCAAATCCACCAGCTTGTTCACACAGGGGAGAAACCATTTTCATGCAAAGACTGTGGAAAGAGTTTCACACATTCTTCTAACCTCCACAGACATCGGCGCTTTCACACGGGAGAGAAGCCGTACGCTTGCAGCCAGTGTGACAAGAGCTTTAAGACAAAAGAACATCTCCAGAATCACCAGCGCTTTCACACAGGGGAGAAACCATTTTCATGCACTGACTGTGGAAAGAGTTTCACACATTCTTCTCACCTCCACACACATCGTCGCATTCACACTGGAGAAAAGCCATATGTTTGCAGCCAGTGTGACAAGAGATTTAAGTCAAAAAGAGAACTCCAAATCCACCAACGTGTCCACACAGGGGAGAAGCCGTATGCTTGCAGTCAGTGTGACAAGAGCTTCTTTCAGTCTGCTCACCTTAAGACACACTTGTCGTCACACTTGAGAGAGTAAATGAGTCGCTGTTACACTTGAGTGAGGCCGTACACTTGCAGCCAATGTGACAAGAGCTTTAAGACTAAGAATCTCCTCATATTTCTCCAGCACATTGACACAGTAGAGAAACCCTTCTCATGTGCTGACTGTGGAGAAAGCTTTAGGAGGAAAGCAGACCTTAATATCCACCAGAGGCTTCACACAGGAGACACACACGTGGGGGAAACCTCTACTCATACTAAGACAGTAGGAAATGTTTTAGGAGTGTACATGATCACTTCCCACCACCACTCACTGTATTTCTCAAACCAATGAGGGAATGAGATGGGTAATTCTGGTCAGTATTAACCCATTGGCGCCTAAGCCAGTTCTTAGAAAAGGTCCCCAATGCCTGAGGGTTTTCTGAGATAGAACAATTGGTTGAAAACTCCTATGAAAAATGCAATATCTCTGGAACACATAGGGACATGGGATGATTTGCATTTAAAAGGTGAAATCCTCTGCTTCCACAGGATTATGCTCATTCAGCATTAACACTAATACATTTTCCTTAAAGAAATCATATCTCATAATCAAATAATTGAAAAAAGTTTGATGTGCTTTCAGGATAATGATTGATGCTATTTATTATAGGCTATTACTATTGCTACTGTTACAATAGCCGACTATAACTAAATCATAATAATCATTATTATAAATATACGGCAGTCATTTCTGCCATAAGTCGGGGGACATTTGTCTGATACAGACACTTGCTCTCCCACCGGCGAGTATGGCCGTTTCATTCCTCCAAACGTTATGCAGAGACTGATAAGTTATTTCATCACGCTCCTGCTCTCTATCTAAAAAGTCTTCAATCATATTTCCTTTCCTCGATTAAAATCTCTTCATTACCTTTCAGCCGAACATCACGTTCGCTGTAACAGCGTGTCTCTTTTCTTACCTGTGTGAAATGGCTAAACGGATGTGTGCAGAAGCGAGCATGGTTGATTTCGTTTGACATTATTGTCGACGAATCAAACTTTTTTTTTTTTAATCGAGAACACCCACCTCTTGTGTATTTGAACAAAACATTGTGCATTGCATCTCCCATGCGTCTTGTAAATATTGACAAACGGAATGACACATGAGACAATGGAATGGTGGAATAGAGAATGAATGGTAAATGACCATTTAGTTTAATTCAACCATTACAGTTAATCATTACAATTGACACAATGATACACTGTAAGTGATAGTTTATATAGATATTTACGAAAGTTTCAGAAGAGGTAGCCTAGTAAAACAGCGCCACCCACTGGACGGCAAAAATGCTTTGCCTGCAAGTAGGTCTGGCCTCGGATCGGTCGAACATTTTGAACACATTGCCCTGAATCTGGCAAACCAATCGCAACGCAGAGATTTGTTTTGAATCAAAGCGGGCAGAGTTTTGAGGGAGTGACGATGAAGCTTGCAACGCTGGGAAAGCACATCCACGAGAAGGATATCACTGATTGGTCAGAGCGTTGGCCTATAGGCACAGGTACGGTTTGAAAGACAACGCGTTGTGCTCATCAACAGTCTGCGGATGTACTATTCATCGGGGCCAGACTAAATTACACATCCAATCTCACATTTAGGCTGGTTTATCAGGCTACAGAAGAGGCATTTTCCCAAGAGGCACAATTACATCATGACATCCCCTTAGTCATGGGGGAGGTTACACATGTCAATCATCCCAAGACTGTTTATGTACTTTTCCCCCCACTTTTCTTTTCTTTTGTTTGGCTTACTTTGTAATTTGTTTCTTTGTCTTTTTTTTGTTTTGTTTTTGGAGTGCAGCCTTTGTCATTGGCACCCTTGGGTGATTGCAGTCACCACACCCCTACGCACCTGTCAGGTGCTTCTGATTTTTTTAAGTATCACCTACCCAGGTTTGCCATATTGACTCTGAAGAAGACGTGTGAACGTCGAAACGTTAGTCTTGACGCTTGCCTAATAAAAAGAGTTGATTTTCACATCTGAAGATGCTCCGGTGGTTCCTTTCTTCCCCTGCATTTACTAAGTCCTTTCCCGAGACGCACCAGATTGTGAAGTGCAGGAGCGCGGAGGATATCTCTCTTTGCTAAGTGTTTATGTACTTTATGGGTGCATTCCGATATACGACCTTGCGTCCTCCACTTGTGCTTGTGGCCTCACGTTTTGCTGATGCCCCGCCTCTGTGGAGAAAACAATTAAGTTTCCCTGCTGTCAGCCTAGCCAAAACAATTTTTGGGGGACTATTCTTCATTCACCATCCAGTTTGCAAATGAGAAAATGACTTAACAATTGAGCTTTTGCGAGATATTAAAATATAATGCTGCTGTCAGTGATGTCATCATGACGTATTACTTCCTGGTACGAGGCCACAAGCACAAGTGGAGGACGCAAGGACGCATATTGGAACGCACCCTATGTGTGTGTGGGGCGGGGGTAAACAAATGTACAGTAGCAGCAATGCAGATACAGGGCTTGGACAAAATAACTGAGACACCTGTCGTTTTAGTGTGTGAAGTTTCATGGCTCAAGTGGACCAGCCTGTTGTCTTATCTTCATTAATTACACATTGCACCAGTAAAGTGAAGTGTGAAGGTTAGCAGGATAAGAGCACAGTTTTGCTCAGAATTTCACAATGCACACAACATTATGGGTGACAAATCAGAGATCAAAAAGGAGAAATTCTTGGTGCACGTTTAACTGTTTGCATCTTTGACTGAGACAGCAAGTCTTTGTGGTGTATCAAGAGCCATGGTATCCAAGGTAATGTCTACATACTACCAAGAAGGATGAACCACATCCAATAGGATTTTTCTGTGGACGCAAGAGGAAGCTGTCTGAAAGGGATATTTGGATGACCGGCCGTGGGTATTGACCCTGTGGAGCTCTCGATGGGCCGCTCTGGTGGAAACAGGAGAGTAGTCCTTTATTGCCTCTGGTGTTAGAGGTCTGAAATCTCACATTACCAGACTCCAAAGTAGTTTCTTCCACCAAGCAGTTAAGATGGCTGAAACACGTGTTGAAGACAACAACAAGGCACTTTTTGTACTTTTTCCACCCCCCTCCCCCCCCCTCTCTCTCTTTTTATTCTTCTTAAATCTTTTTGAGGACACAAAAACACAACAATTTATTTACTCCTTATTGGCTTCAAACCTATAAGACGTAATAAACAAATCTTGAATCTTAATATTGCTGTTGCATGTTAATAGGCCTGAGCCCTCTGTAGGATACGCATTAGTTTATAAGCATCATAACAGCATTAACAGCACAGCAGGATACAGTCATGGTGGGCTACAGTAGGCCTACATGTCAGACAGAGCTTTACATTGTGATTGCTTCCCAAGCCTGAACCTTTTCTATGCTATAAACATCATAACAGCATGCACTGCAGGATACAGTGGTACATGTTGCTTATATTGCTGTAAAAAAATGTTTCATAAATGATCAAGATAAGAAATACAGTGAGCAATTCTTCCTTTACTTAATTGTGAAATCCATTTAACAGTTTCTGCTATTTCTGGCTTATTATTATTGTTATTATTAATAATAATATATTTTAAATGATGATGATGATGATGATTATTATTATTATTAGTAGTAGTATATGGTTGTATATGGTTGTAGTATTAGTCACACGTTTTACCAGAGAGGTCTACCATATGTAGAGCGGCTGTGGTTTTACTTTGAAGTGGATATTTATTTTGATACACAGATGGCCGCGTTTTGGTCCTTCGTCACTTCCTTCCTTACACTCAAGGTCAAGGATAGAAATCAAAACAATCACATCCGAAAAGTGTTGGAACACGTGTAGACTACATTTCCATTGTTTGTGGTACAGAAAGCGCATTTAAAGGCCCGTCGCTTTACAGTCATTTCTTCAGACGACAAAAAACCCTGACTGCTTTTGGATAAGTCGAAAAAGTGGAGGTAGGTCCGTTAGTTCTGTAGCCGCAACCGCGTTCATTTCTCTGGTAGGCCTACTACACGTTTTTTTTCTTGCCCTACTAAGTTTACACCTTGAAGTTGAACATTGATCGTGCTACACTGCGCTTTCCGAAGAAGAGCCTCCACTAAAACTTAGCCATGCCCTAGTGTCGTTGGAACGCCTTTATCAACAAGATGTCCATCGAGTGTTGGATTACTTTTTCAACAAGATATAGAACTAGCGATTAGCAGTTTGATTATGGTAGCGTGTGACTGCTTCTTCAGACCTGCGTTAACCCTCTCGGCGCCACAGGTTTTTGCCCAAAACTGATGATTTTGACATGTTATATTCAAAAGGCTGTGGCTTAACATGGGTAATAGATAGAGCCTGACAATTAATGAGACAAATATTGAGGATGACCCAAAGTTTATTTTGGGAGTAAATTATCCCATCTAATGTGCATATTATGACGTCATATGGTGTCGGCCATTTTGAATTTATAATGAGTTATTGATATTTTTGCATATTTTCAAAATATTTTTAATAATTTACCTAATTTAATTTATAAAACTTCCCCAGACACCTTCACTATTATGTTCTGTGAATACATTTTGGTCTAGAAAGCAATAAATTGTACACTAAAAGTGTAATTTGTAACTAATATAGTGCAACAATGTAGCATAGTGACAAACACAAGTGAATGGACGGTTGCCGTTTTGCCTGTAGGGACTGGTCTATGAAGGTGACAAGTTATTTTTTAGTGCATGGACACCCTTCACAGCAATGCCCAGCATACAGATTCTATCCACACTAGGGGTATTATGTGCATTTTGTCCATTTGTGTGTCTTTGAACCAAGTACAGCAGGCCTACAGTAGCCTACAGTAGGCCTGTCAGCGTACACCCTGAAGGACTCTGGGTATGGGCTACATGTCTAAAAACTTGTGCAAATATCTATTCAAACCCAGTGTTACATTTACTGATATACAAATAGGGGGGGGGGGGGGGGGGGGGTTGGTTACCTAGCCTATATCGCCCATGTCTTTCTGATGCACCAAACCCCAGCTGGTATCACACTTTTTTGTTGCAAATAGACTAAGGTAGGTCGCAATTGGACATAATTATTACTATTATTATATCATTAGAATAGCATTGCTATTTAGACCTGCAGTCGGCAGGAACAGTGTCGAGTAGCGTGAACTATGCTTCCGTTTTGCACCGAGTAGAATGCGCACGAGACCTCTGTGTCTCGGGCGCATACTCCTCTCACTCCATCCCCCACTGTTGGCAGGAATATGCGCACTTCTTTTGTCTTCATTTACTTTTCTACTTAGTACACAAGCTCTTCTACAAACATCCTGACCACTGTCACCCTCCAGATGATGAATATTGACTCTGTAACAGGCAAATTACGACGCGTTGCATCATTCCCCTGTCGTTGCAATGAACGTCGCCAGCATAGCGACAGTATAGCCTACAAAGCAGCATGAAATTACCTCGCATCTCGATCGGAAAAAACCTTCCCTTCCTCAATATACAAGTCTCCTGCAGAAACGAACACTTCTATTGTGTACTTACAAGTGAATGAATGAAGGGTTTTCTTGTTACAGTCCCCATGATCGACGAATAGGCTGTCGATAGTTTCCCTCAGGCAACAGTAACATGGGAAGTAGGCCTATAACGCGGCAGAAAATACACTCCTGTTTGCATATTACCTCATTTAGGGGCGAAATATATGATGAATACATATGTACAATCATGACAAGTTACCATTTGAGTGCATTTGGTCGTTTATTCAGTAGAATTATCCACGTAATGTCACTACAAGGCTGCTTCCGTCTATCGCGTTGTTTCATAGGGGAGAAGTTACTTCCGCAATGTCCGAGGTTTGTAGTTTTGTAGTTTTCTTAAACAAAATACCATATAAGGCGTCCCAATGTGTTTAGAACTGAAGTACTACATGTCTGACTGCCACCCAATGGAGTGGAAGTTGAACTACATTTGATATCCTATTTGAAAAAAACGGCCGTTGTAATCAATACGGCATTTCGGCGACGAAAGTCGCCTGTGGCGCCCAGAGGGTTAAGGATAAGCCAACACCTTTTCAAGCCGCTGCTATTGTGGACGTCACGGTTCCCAAAGGCTCCAAGTGTTTTTCCCCCATCTGAGCGCGCAATGAGACTCGTGGAGAAAAAGATCATGTTCTTGTGGTGATGAAGGCATAGAAATGAAAGGCTTGCGTTACATGTGACTTTTCTTGGTTAAACAAGAGTTAAATAAATTAAAAATAATAATCCAGAGACATTGAATGGCTATGACTAGAATTTCTGAAATTGTATGTGGTGTTTTGAAGAATTTTAATGAATGAAAATGAATAAAAGACCTTATTAGAAAGGCATTTCTCACAGGCACAGTTTGACATCACATCTCCAATCGCATATGTTGACTGCCATCACCATTTCATGTTTACAAGGTGCACAATGAAATACACAGAAGTATGTATTGTAAGAATAATATCATGTTGCACTGTAATTCTGAAAGTTAGAAGCTTAAGTTTAAGCGTCCTTACATAGTAGCCTAATACACATGTAAGAATTAATGAAATGCAAAATGCTTTTTTTTTTGCAAGTGAAGATGGTAGATGCACCATGAAGACAGTAAGTGTCATGCCATGCTTCTCAGTGATAAACACAACAGAACAAATAATGGAGGTATACATATGGGTTTTCAAAGTGGAGGACGAGGGAGCCCTTGTGGGGCCGCAAGGGAGTTCATGGTTGAGGGGTTAGGACAGGGGTGTCAAATTATTATTCTTAATTGGGTCAGAGGTGGCCCCCGAACATTTTTGACAATTTCGAGTGGGCCCCAAGTTGAAAAAAGTTGGGAACCCCTGGTCTACACATTAAAATTTAAGCCATCAAATAATACAGATACTACTGTCCATGGTCCTGCTGGTTTAAGCTTCTACACTCATTACCTTGTTCCTAGCATGCTGGTTTAGGCTTGCACCGCCATTACTGTGAGGTTGGATTGCAAATGTAAAAGGAGACAAACTTTGCCAGTAATTGTCATGATTTTTCTGTCCAGTTTCAAAGTCTGTAGAACACTTCTTAGATGCCCTCTGCAGAAGTCAACTCTCCACTTCAGATGATGAGGAACATCAAAGAAGAGACGGAGGAGTTCAGATTAGCTGATTTTCAGAACAACTGAACATAGAAGAAGAGAGAGAAGAATTCCCTGGTTCTCCATCCCAGCTGAACGTAAAAGAAGAGAGAGAAGAGTTCCCTGGTTCTTCAGAACAGCTGAACATAGAAGGAGAAGAGACAGAGCAGTTCCCCGGTTCTCCACTTCAGCTGAGGGGCTTAAAAGAGGACAGCGAGGAGACCCTGCGTTCTCTGTACAGTCTGAGGAGCGTATCTGTAGTGCTGGTGGACTGCTGTAGACCACAAGGACGGCAGGAGAACGATGAAGAGAACCACAGAGATGCCGAGCCAAGGAAGAGATCTGGTAAGACATAAATACAAATAAACTCCAAATTACACATTTTAATGTGAAATTCAGAGGAAATATTGTCGGTAGTTAATAGAGTGAAACAGCAATGTTAATTTTACTCAAACACGTGTATAAGTATCATTTTGAACTAGTCTGTGGTCACCACAGTTCACAGCTGTATCGAAAGATCCGAGATCGGAACTGGTTACATAAAGTATGTTACAACTGCAAGTCAGAAAGCTTTGAGACTTTTTTTTTTTTTTTAACATTTATTCAAAATTCAAATATCAAAAATAACATTTAATAATGCATACTGAACTGCAGAACATGCAAAAATGGACTTTCTTGTCACATGACACAAAGAATTATGGAAATGTTATATATTATATTAATGTGATGAAACGTCACACTTTGCTCACCAAACGCTTCTTTTGCCCAAAACCACAGATGTGTTTTAAAATTCTAATTTCAAATATGAAGGGGTGGAGGGGAGGGGGCGGGGGGAAGCAAAATGTCAATTATCAGTATTTGTTTTCAACTAAGTGACCTAGATGTTTACATAGTGTATTTAAGTTTCCAAACAAACAAATTGCCAAGCTTAATCTTAAATCATTTGATAACTCTAATGAAAGCGAACATTTGCTTGATTATTTTGTCAACAGTGTTATGGACAAATACTATGTCATTTCAAACAACAATACTACAGAGTTGAAACAACATACGTTTGAAAGTGCTTATCTCTCTTAGCAATAATGTTGTCATTAATCTGTGCAACTGATATAGAAAATGTGATTGAGCTTCATAAGAAGGATTTTATGATTCACTGTGATACAGACTGACGCATTTTTCATTATAAATCCCTGTAACGTCTGATTTGAATGTAGTCACCCTCCTTACACAAGACTTCCTTCTCCAGAGATAATCCCTAGTGTCTGTTCATAGGATTTTTCCAACACCTAAGGAATCAATAGCACAAAAACACTTTCAAAACAGTCAACCGTGTTACTCAACTGTGTTACGGTCAACAGTGCAGCGGAACAAGTCGGTACTTTTTTAAGAGAAAAAACAGAGCAGACAAACCCATCTCCCTAGAACACAAATTATTTTGTTTGTTTGTCTGTCAATTTGTTGATAAATTGGCAAAAACATACTCCTCCTCAACTGTCATAGCTAATTGTAACACCATTGACGGTAACACGGCTTGACATTTCAGCCATTTTTATGGTGTTGTGCTAAGGCCTAAGAAAAATAAAAGTTTGGTTCCGGTTGGTTGTCAGCTTTGGTCATGGGTCGGTCGGAATTTTATTTTTTTTTTCAATTTTTTTTTTTCAATTTTTTTTTATGTCCGACACCCCCCACACCCCCCCGCCAGATTTCGTCATAAACGTTGTTGGAACAATGCCAAGGACGATAGTGGAGTGAGGCCTACAGCTAAAGTTACAATGAAATATAATAAGCAAAATGAGGCAATTATACTGACCGTCACCGAAATTAGAATATGATACATAGCCTATCGTTTCTGGCCAAACTTGTCCAGCTGACAGTTGCCTGACACTGCTATTTTAACTCATGTAGGCATATGTCCCGTTTACTTTTTTGATTCCTTTCCATCATCCGTTGTAGACCATATTTTCATTGGGATGAAGGTTCTGGCTTGCAAACATTCTATTTACTCACTTTTTTGTTTTACGCGAGGATGTAGACACCTGAGGCGAATGTTTTAATGAAGGGTGATTGAGGGGCAACATCGTCATTGCCATTAAATCATTATTGTAGGAAACTGTAGTAGTCCTAGGTCTTCATCGAACAGTCATATTTGTGGCGACATCATCGTTCATTTCAATTTCATTATTTGGAGGAGGTGCGGAGTGAGACAGTGACAGGCGCCCTGCTCCTGTGCAATGGTAGAGAGAGAGAGAGAGAAAGAGAGAGAATAACGGGCGCAGGCCAACGGACTTCTTGGTTAACCAAGCCTTGTGGTAAATAAAAGAATGAAGGAAAACTTGGGCAAAGCATTTCCCTTCTCTCGTGTTAACTTATTTCCAAGGTATTGACAGTGCTACTTAAGTATTGCTATAACGAAATGCATCTCGTCGAACATGCAGCGCGACTGAATGAAAGCCCTTTTCTAACACGACGAGACAATATCAATACATTCAAAAATCGTGGATACTCATAATGTTGTCTGTGTGATGCATTTCGAGGCGGGTGGTCAGGCTGACTTATTATTTGACAGGCATTTTCGCCAGGTTCCCAAATCCTACATCGTAAGCTATTAGTCTGCAAGAACGCTATGAGGCAAGTTGTTAAAAACTTACGAGCTACAACGACTACCAATTAGCATGTTGTAGCATAATAACTAGCCTACAACGTGACCGGGTAGGTGCGCAACTCTGCAGTGACATTTGGGGTTTTCTAATATCAAGCCGGCGGCCCTTATGGCGCGCGCGTGTGTGTTGCTCCTACGTGGATAGTCATGCGATGCAAATTCAGTAACTTACAGGCAGGTAGAAAGTGAGAGATGGCGAGTTATGGGAATGAAGAAACGTGTTGTGTCTTGTCTATATGAACAACCGTCCACACAACATCTATATTTTTTTGAGGATTCCAAAAACTCAAAAAACATTTTTTGGGTCGCACAAAAAATGATAGGGTCGGTCGGCAACCAGAACCAAAACATTATTTTTTCTAGGCCCAACTGAGGACCTCAGAGGTTCCACCACAACACCTTAATCAATTCATGTATTTGTATGCTTTATCTGTGTTTTTCTACATGTGATTTCTAATTGAGATTCTTATGAATACAGTGCCATGAGAAAGTTTGGGCACCCTTTTGGAAAATCATTACATCGGTTTATTTCTCGTTGAGCTTTTAAAGTAGCAACTTCCTTTTAACATATGTTAAACTGTAGGGAAAGAGAAACATTTCAGCAGTGGAAGAATTTTCATAGGTGTTATAGAAAGAATTTTATGTGGATTTAAACAAAAATATGCGTGTGCATAAATATGGGCACCCTACCATTAATATGAAGTAGAACTCACCTTTGCTGATCTAATGGCCTTTGGATACTTGCTATACAAGAAGACAAGTTCCGACTGCATGGTGCTACTGAATAGTTGCCAATTATTCTATCCAGAACCCCTCTAATTCAGTCAGGTTACTCATCTGTCTTCTTTCGACATCCTGTTTTAAATAAATTAATTCTTTTTCAATGATGGTGATATCTCAAGATTGGTATGACCATTTCAAGACATTGTACTTGTTGTTTTGCATTAACTCATTGTTGAATTTTGATCAGTGCAGTGCAAACACTGTCCTGCTGGAAAGTCCAAACTCTGCTCAGCTCTAATTTTGTGACTGACACTTGAACATTCTTTTAAAAAAATATGCTATTTGAAAAGAATTAGCAAGGCCCTTAACTGTAATAGGTTTTACAGTGTGTATACTATCCATACAGACCTATAGTAGGGTATGTTTTAGACCAGAGGTCATAGAATGTATGGGTGCATTGTTTGCCATGTCCACCTCCCATTGTTAAGGTCAAATAACTCTAGCTCAGTCTCATCTGACCACACTTATGATTTGCCAAAATGCTTTTAGCTTGTCCAGATAAGCTTTCTGCATAATAGTCCTGGGCCATCCATGTAGACCCGTTCGCAATTTTGAGTTGGGGGCGTTTCTCACTGGAATTGAGTTAGTGGGTTCCTAGACATTAAAAATCACGGAGGTGCTCGTCCACCATAGTGCCAGATTTTTCACAATATGGCCGCCAAATATGGCCGCCATCGCCTATGACAAAAACCTGTGTTTTTTACTTTTAAACTGTTTATACACATGCCATACATCAATTCTGACCAATTTTTGGAGAGGAAATCATTTCTGACAATTTCATGAGGAGAATGTGTGATTGTGACCTTAAAAGATCATTGCCAAGGTCAAATTTGCTATTGTGAAGAAAGTCAATAGACTTTCATTGTAAAAATGAGAAACACATTCTCAATTATGGTATGAGGAGTTATTTGCTGATATTGCCATGACTATTTTGTGTCAGTAATAGTGTCAGTATAGTCCTTAAAAGGTCAAGGTCAAGGTCATGTTCCAGGTCTTTTCCCTATTCTGAATAACTCGGCCATGTGCTTGCCTATTAGGTCATTGTTAAGAATAAGGAACAGCCACTATAAATGTAAACCTAACATACAACAACACAGTATCAATATGTGAGCTGTAAAGAAAGAATCAAAAGAGTGAGGGTATAGAAGTGAGGAGAGCGAGAAAGAGCCAGTGGTGAGTTTGAGGTCAGAGTGCCTAATGAGAGAGAGGGAGAGGATGGCTTTTAAAGCCTACACCTGCCCGCAGGTGGAGGTAATTACAATTAGCCTAATCAGGCCATGGCTCTGCTGTGCACTAACATGCCACAGCCTGGAGATGGCACAAGGGGTCGTCACACCTCCCTCCCTAAAAGAGGTTGGCTACAACCTCAACAACAAAAAAACAAACATACTTCACATCCATCCAACATCCTGGATCCTTGGGAAGCTGGATGGAAGCATGCAAACATGTGAGAAACACACCTCAGAAAAACAACACCAAAAATACTTAAACACGAGATGATGCAGCGGTCACAACGTGGTCTTTCCCACCGGTGGGCCGATGCATTCTCCGTGTATGCTGGGAGTAGTACCTCCCCGCTACATTGCCAGGTTTCCACACCTGACCAAATCCACATTTCACCGTTTGTACAGGATTGACGTTACAAGGTTCAACACCATCAGAAATCTTAACCTGTATTTTACCCAGCTGGGCACTCTCAGCAGGCCTACTTTTCTTTCGTTGCCTACGCCTGCGCTTCAGCACCGGTAATGGTGAATAAGCAATATCTGCACCTGCAACCGCAGACCACACCACACACGCTGGGGACACATCATGAGACAATACATTTGAATTAGGCCAGACCTTAGCCCCAGCCAAATCATTTCCCAAAATGAAAGAGACCCCAGCTACAGGGAGAGATTTACAAATGCCAACAGGCACATCAGCAGTGACCAATTCCGACACTAGGTGGACACGGTGCAGTGGCACACACCTAGGAGACATTTCAAAGCCCTTCACAGCAACCTTTCCAATGTGTGAACGCTCTGAAAGTGGTAAAACTCCAGACAGCAAAAATGACTGGTCAGCCCCAGTATCCCTCAGTATGCGCACAGGAACACTGACAGGGGACTGGCCAGACAGTGAGACAAAGCCATGAGATATGAAAGGATTATAATCAGTAGGACCCCTCCCTTTACTCATTTTAGCAGCCAGACATGAGCTCTTTGTAACTCCATCACTCTGCAAAGCAACCAGCCCAGTGCCACACGTGGTTATCAGGCCTGCAGGTTCGGGGTTTTTGAGATCAAAACAGTCACTGGCTTTATGGCCAACCTTGTGACAATTGAAGCAGGTTATGGGATAGGCAGTGTAAACACCACTAGGTGGTTTTCTCTTGGGGAAAAACTTACCCTGGGGTTTAGGCCAGCGGCCATCAGACATGTCTTTATGAGTCAGAACGTATTTGTCAGCTAAGACAGCAGCTTGTTCTAAGGTGTTAACTTCATGTTCCTTGAGGTGTACAGCGACAGGATCAGGAAGACCATTCATAAAGTCTTCAAGAAGCAGAAGTTCTCTAAGGTCTTCCTTAGTTTTAGCACACTGTGCGCTGCACCACCTATCGAACAGACGCTCCTTTTCACGTGAATGTTCTATATACGTCTGCTGATCCGGCTTTCTAGCATCTCGGAACCTCTGACGGTATGCCTCAGGGACTAGCTCATAGACATGCATGACAGTTTCCTTCACTTTGTCATAATCCTGGGCCTCAGCTATGGGTAAAGCCGAGAACACCTCTCTTGCCTTTCCAGTGAAAACACATTGAAGTAAGAGGGTCCACACATCCTTGGGCCAGTTTAAAGTGGCAGCAACTCTCTCAAAATGATTGAAATATTTGTCTACATCCTTCTCAGTAAAGGTGGGAACAAGACGAATATTTTTACAAACATCAAATTTTGAGTCAGAAGAGGAAGGAGGAGAAGCAGGCTTTGAGGAAGGCACAGAAGGTAGCTTCACTTCCAACTCAAGTCTCCTCATAGCCAGTGCATGATCGTTGGCCATACGTTGGAGCTCTAACTGTTGGTGCAACTCCAGTTTACGGAGCTCTAGCTCTAGCTCCTTCTCATGCAGGCTTATGGCCCTTGAATCAATTTCGCTTTTTGGCTTCTCAAACTGCAACCCCTTATCCTCATTAACCGGTTGCTCCATGTCAGGTGAAGCTGCAGTACTAGCAGTCACCTCTTTCTCCTCTGAGAACACACCACCACCACCATCATCATCATTACCATCATGGTCATCATCATCATCATCATCGTCGTCGTCATCCTCAACATGCTCATCCTCCAACTCCTTTTTAATAATGGAATGAGCAATTAGTTGACGCTTGATGGAGTCAACCAATTTGTCCTTTGTCTTCTTCTCTTTAGCACTTATGGTTAAGCCATAGTGCTCTGCTACAGCCAGGAGCTGATCTTTGGTCAAAGCTGACAGCAGCTCCAAAGATGGCTGAGCAATAAATTCATCAACAGATACCATCACTTCAAAGAAGAACTCCAGGATAGCATTCAATTTCAATTAATCAACAAAATGACGGAGCTATACAGCTGACTAACGCCAAATACAGTGATTCATTTGATCAAGAGGACACTCGCACAAAAAAAAGAAAGAAAGAAAATGAGGCACAAAACCACCACTGGCAAACAAAATATCCTCTCCAACAAAGGACAGCAGCTGCACCAAGCGCTTATGTATTACTCAAACAAGTTCACGATTATGTGACACTTAGAAAATACAACGCTACTGACCAATTAACCCAGACACTACAGCAGCGCAGTATGTCTGCACAATCACTCAACAGGCCAAGTTACAATTACAGTAGGAGAGGCCACCTCCTTCAGAGTAACTCCTACAGCCTACGCGCAGCTTGCAAAAACAGCAGAAAGAGGGTTACACAATTACGAACGCTAAATGGAGCTAAAAATAGACCACGCGTTCCAACCCAACACAACACAACCGTAAGCAAGCAAGCGCAACACAGCCCACTAACTGACAAACAAAATTCACTCACCAATCCAGCTGGCAAGGCCAAATAACTCCACCTGCATCCAGATGAGAACGCTGCTTCGCTGAAATTCACAGGGTATGGTTACATCTATAGTCCTCTGGCGACCTGTCCTGCACAAGAAAACTTGCTTTGCCTAGCTAGTCTTCGGAGGCTTGCCGACCTCGGGGCGACTGGTTAACGCATGAACTCGATGCAATACAAGATTGCACGAAGCGTGCCCCCGACAGGAATGTAAATTCCCGATCGGATTTACCTCTAAAAACAACAAACTTACAAACAGATCAAAACAACAAACAGTACTTCGAAGGAGAGGCAGAGCCAAGCTGAAGCACTCTTCCTAAACCAGAGACTGAATAGGCCTACCTAGTTAATTAAGAACAGCGTTCTCACCTGAATGAAAGCACAGCACCCAGCGCAATACCAGACAGGATCCCTGACGAGAACCCCAATTCATGTTACGACCCCAGCTCGTTTTGAGGGCGGAACATGAAGAGGAGACCACACAAAGATTCAAAGTTCAATGATATTTTTATTGAACCACAATAATCAATGAAACAGGTGTCTAGGGGAATGAATGAACGGGTGTGTGAGAGTGAATGATGTATGCAATGTGTGCATCAGTATCAATATGTGAGCTGTAAAGAAAGAATCAAAAGAGTGAGGGTATAGAAGTGAAGAGAGCGAGAAAGAGCCAGTGGTGAGTTTGAGGTCAGAGTGCCTAATGAGAGAGAGGGAGAGGATGGCTTTTAAAGCCTACACCTGCCCGCAGGTGGAGGTAATTACAATTAGCCTAATCAGGCCATGGCTCTGCTGTGCACTAACATGCCACAGCCTGGAGATGGCACAAGGGGTCGTCACAATGGATACACAGGACAGCCTTTTTATGCATCACCTATCCAATGAGCGTTTGCCTTGTGAAAAATATGCGTGGAAGGACCCATGTCTAAAGCCCGGCATACACTGTGCGATATTTTCACTCGTGGGTCTTAAGTTTCTGCTCACACTGCACGATGGAATTTCACTGTTTAAAAGTTCACATCTCACGACTCACGTCCTCACACTACACGAGCCAACAGTCGGATGCGAGGGAAATGTTCCACCTTACGACGCGACAGGCATGTTTCCCCGGTCTGCAGAGGAGGGAACATGCGCACCTGAGGTGGAGATGAGGTCGCACTCAACAGTGAATCGCACGGCCCTATTAATCTGTGCATGTTAATTGTCAAATCGGGTCGTAGCACTGCTTTAACTGTGAGATTTACGCACGAGCCACGACCAGAATTTCAAACCGTTTTGATTTTCTTGCGACCCTGCGATTGCACGATCGTGAGGCGAAATCGCTTGTCGTTACCCCATGTACACTGCACGATGCAAGACTCACGATTGACCTGCGATTGAGCAAGAAATCGGCCCGACTCTCAAAAAGTCGTGCGAGTGCCAAATCGGGGCAAAATCGGGGCAAAAGTCGCATAGTGTAAGCCCAGCTTAAGTCAGCACTATCAGCAGCTATGGTCTTGTAATTCTGTGGAGGTGTTCTGTAGTGTGCCTGTTGCCATTCTTACCATCCTTAAGCCATGCCCTTTTAACTATTTTTCAACAAACTACAGTTTGTTCACAGCCCACCATATTTCACTCTCCAAGACAGAACTTAGGACAAGCCTCGTCTGCTATTATGTATGATAAATAACATTTTAATGACCAATCATGTCTGTCTTGGTGACTGATGGGATTCCAAAGTCATTAAAACCAGTTTGTGCTGCAAAGGTGAGCTCTACTTCATATTAATAGTATACCTTATTTGGGGTGCCCATATTTATGCACACGCATATTTTTGTTTAAATCCACATAAAATTCTTTCTATTACACCTATGAAAATTCTTCCACTGCTGAAATGTGTCTCTTTCCCTACAGTTTAATATGTGTTAAAATGAAGTTGCTTCTTTAAAAGTTCAACGAGAAATAAACCGATGTCACGATTTTCCAAAAGGGTGCCCAAACTTTCTCATGGCACTGTATGTTGATAACACAGTTGACAGGCACTTTTCCCGCAATGAGAACATGAAAAAGAATGGATTAAATTATGGAAGGATGGAGCTCAAAATTTTCCAAAAAGTCTTTCCATATCCTGCCAAAGAGGTTATGACATCACATGATGTTATTCGTATGGCCTAAGACCAAACCCTTACTGATTTATGGAGGGGGTTTCAGACCGTGACACGGTTAACACAGTTTTCGTGGACACACACAATATGGCAAATTTCATGTATAATGGAAAGGACAGTGGTCTTTGTGACAGTTTTCTCATATTGTGATGATTACTGTGAATCAACATTTGCAATTGCTTGGGCAAAACAAGTTTCTTTACATGCTAATATGAAGACTGAATCTGACATTTGGAAAACAGGACGGCATGAAAACGCCCAAAACCAGTATTAAATATTCATTTTTGCTGAGGGAAATAATGCCATGTCTACACTTTCTGTATTATATGAAAGATAAATGTGTGCTAATGGGTCAAAGACGAGACGGGCATTTTTTTTTGTTCCGCACTCATTTAACTATCAAAAAAGTAAATAAATGAATTTTGAATGTTGTGCTCATAAACAGCATAGTCTGTTCTCTCATTTCAGTAACATTTAAAGAAAAATAATTGTCAATGTATGTTTGAAATAATCTCGTAAAGTGCAAAAATGTCATTCAGTGTAATGGTCCGAACTTAAAACTCACCAATACATCCTTGAATATTTATGCAAAATGACAGACAAAATTCTTTTTTCACTCTCTGGGCATAATTCTAGAAGTGTTGTTATTGTATTAAAAGCACGTTTCACTACTATTTTGTTTTGATATTCAAATCACCTGGGGACTTTTGTCTGGATTTTCAATTCCTTAGATGTCATTCAGTATAATAAGATCAACATGGTGCTTTGAAATCATAATAAAAAGTGATAGTCACACAACAATATGTGACATCATCAAAAGGACCCTTGGGACCCCCTTGAGTGATGATGCAAAGGGAGAGTCTTCTTCTTCAATAGTTGAAAATTCTGTATTTTTATCTTGTGGTTACAACGTCCACAAAAACAGATGTCATTCAGTGAAATGTCAAAAAATACTTTTATACTCAGATATTCATCCAAACAAGCACATTTTCTAAATAGACATAGTAAACATTGTGGGTCAAAGTCATTGTTTTATGTAGGTGGCTAACTGTGTGCTTGTAAAAAGGTAAAAATGAGGTGAAAAGTAAGTTATTTGGTCATCCTTCAGTGTAAGAGATGTCATTCAGTGAAATGCAGTGTAAGGGCCATTTCATTCAGTATAATCAGTTCATAATTGTATATTAAGAATCAAAACAGCAATATAAGTGGGTGGGAGACGTGACGCCTTGTTTTTTCATAACATTGGTTAAAAACCTACAAAACTGTTATTTTCCTTTAAAAAACAAATGTCAATGAAAGAAGATGTGGTACATTATGTTTCATATTAGTCTTAGATGAGAAGAAACATTTTTATTAAGATTTATGTAAAGGTTTATATGTCAAATTTCCTGCGGTGTGACTGTAACATTAATGAAACAATATAATAATATATATATAAATTAACCAACAACATTTTGAATAATGTATGAAGCATTTGGCATGATTGCATAAATCTTAACTTTAGATTAAGATATGTGAATGTGGAAAAAACTCAAGACAGTAATATTAACTGCAAGTTCAATTTCGTAACACAAATTGCGTCCTGTGGGGTGACATGTATGTCAATGTTTGTGAATGGGCAGCTGCAAGGCCAACTACAAGGGTCTTAAAGACTGGCTCCTAACCAGTCAGTACCTCAGTTATTGGAGAGTGCTGTGGAAGTTTAAGGTGACTCTTAACCTCTTAATATGTCTTCATATTGCAATCTTTCTGTCACGCAATGCTTAGGTTCATTTTATGGTGTCCTGTGGTGTCACTGCTCTTATAGGAGGAAAAAAAGGTTTTCTATTAATGAAAACACATATTAAGATTAAACACAATATCATTATCAAGTTAGCATGAGCTCAGATGTCAGTCATGTATACAAAAGGATTAAAATGGCCATAATGCAGTGAATTCCCTGTGGTGTGACTCCATTTTCCTGCGGTGTGACATGCCTATGCTATGTGTTGATGCAGGACACATTTTCCCAAAAATGGCAAAAAATAAGGTGAAATTCGTCAGACCACTAAGTGCTTTATTTTTTTCTATTTTTTTCCAATTTTTATCCATCATTTTTTTCGGGAATTTGAAAAACTTTTTTTTTTTTTTGCGTTACGCCCTTAAACGTCAACCACCCAAGTAGCAATATTATTAAGATACAATAATATAATGATACTACTTGAAATTATGACTTTTATTGTTATTACCATTTATAACCTTGTTACTACCATGTAGCAATCATATTACTGGGTCGATTCTGGGATCTTGGAAGTGAATTATCAGAACACCCTAAGTCGCAATCCCCGAAATATGCAGGTTAACAGACATTTTCTTTTTTATTGTTTTAGGCCTACATAGTAGCCTACTTCTAAGCTTGTGATCTTAGAAGTTCTTCAAAACACGTTTTAATGCCCCAATATTAAGTAAATTACCAATTATTTGACTCCATTTATTGCTGTTGTCACTCATTCAGGACGTTGAGTACTGTAGTATGATGGTATCAATATGATAGCAATGAAAAGTAGCTGTTTATATAGGCTTTTTTTGCCAAGGCGTCATTCAGTGTAATAGTTGTGGTCATTCAGTGAAATGCACATTTTTATGTGAAAATAAAGTCAAATTCTTAGAAAACTTATTTGTTTAGCACAACACATGCGGGGGCATACAACAAATTAATAATTGTGTATTTTGAACTGATTTTGTTTTCAGTGGAAAAACTTCTTGAAGCCAAATGGGTAAAATGCACTTGGTGAAAGACTACAATCACTACAAAAAATATTTCCAAATGCCTTTTACTAGAAAATTTTAGGTTTGATGAAGACTTTAAATATAGCCCTTTACTATGTTATGTAGCTTATTTCAGTTTTTTAACGTCATCTATGTTTTTTGCATTACCAACTGTTTAACACCGTATTACACTGAATGACATTTTATGGGTAAAAATAGGGTAAAAATGCATGTTCCTTACTCACTGCTTAATTTGTCAGGCGGGAGGTCTCGGAGCGCAGAGGATTGGGTGCCCCTCCCCGCGAGGGGGGTCTGTGATGTCTCTCCCTGAGGTTCCATCCAAGGTTCCGGAGCTCTTGTCTGAGGTTCCGGAGCTAGCTCCCCCTCAAATTAAGCACTGTCCTTACTATTTTCTGAACAGAAAATAATAAACTTAATCACTCTACACTCCAATGTACCCAAAAAAGTTGAAAAGCGGTGTCAGGGAACAGTTTAATTTTTTTGAGTCCTGAAAACCCTGTTTCGTCTTTGACCCTAATGTCCAAAACATCATTGGATGCAGTTAATAGTTAGTGGAATTGGCAAATAAAATCCATGGACTTAAAAGTGCAGTCGAATCGTAGAATCACTCCTAAATTAATTATTTGTGATGTGTGTTTGACCCAGAGTTGTTTAGATCAAATGGGTTAATGACAGACAGTCCCTGTATAAAATGCTGGGTTGCCTCGGCCTACCTTCCTCTGGGGCCTGGATGGGGTGCATGGCAGCGTAAAGCAGCCAGAATTCTGTGAAATGTACACAGGCCCTTAAGACATGAAATCTGTGGCAGTTTCAATGATGTTGCTGAAGTTCTGTGTTGTTGTTTTCTGAAGTGTTTCCCATGATGGAGCTATGGAAGTGTTTTTTTAATTGTTTCCAAATGAATATCTTCATATCTGCAGCAACACAAGTATTGAAGGAAAAGACATGTTTATTGTCTTCAGCCCTTTTCGGACAGGACTACCGTAGTTTAATTCGATTTTTCTCTCAGAACGCTGGTAATAGAAATGGCTGATGCGGACTGCATTAAATAATCTCTGCAAAGAACAGAAAGTGGCAGGGATAAATCTTCACACACCGTTGTGACTAATATTAATTTCCATTTAACTCTTCACAGGGCACCTGCTACTCTGCAGTTCCAGCGGAGCGGAGTTTAGTGGAAAAACACATTCTGCTGCCTTCACTACAGAGAGGCCGTACCCTTGCAGCCAGTGTGACAAGAGCTTTAAGAGAAAAGGACACCTCCATGCCCACCAGCGTGTTCACACAGGGGAGAAACCATTTTCATGCAAAGACTGTGGGAAGAGTTTCTCAGATTCCTCTACCCTCCACACACATAATCGTATTCACACTGGAGAGAGGCCGTACCCTTGTAGCCAGTGTGACAAGAGCTTTAAGAGAAAAGGACACCTCCATGCCCACCAGCATGTTCACACAGGGGAGAAACCATTTTCTTGCTTAGACTGTGAAAAGACTTTCTCAACGGCTGCTACCCTCCAGCTGCATCGCCGCAGTCACACAGGAGAGAAGCCATACGCTTGCAGTCAGTGTGACAAGAGCTTTAAGAGAAAAGATGAGCTCCAAATCCACCAGCATGTTCACACAGGGGAGAAACCATTTTCATGCAAAGACTGTGGAAAGAGTTTCTTGCAGTCTTCTCACCTCAACATACATCGCCTTATTCACACTGGAGAGAGACCGTACTCTTGCAGCCAGTGTGATAAGAGCTTCAAGTTAAAAGGAGACCTCCAAAGGCACCAGCGTGTTCACACAGGGGAGAAACCATTTTCGTGCACTGACTGTGGAAAGAGTTTCTCACAGTCTTCTCACCTCCACACACATTGTCGCATTCACACTGGAGAAAAGCCATATGTTTGCAGCCAGTGTGACAAGTGCTTTAAGACAAAAACAAAGCTCAAAATGCACCAACGTGTTCACACAGGGGAGAAACCATTTTCATGCACTGACTGTGGAAAGAGTTTCTTGCAGTCTTCTTACCTCAACATACATCGCCTTATTCACACTGGAGAGAGGCCGTACTCTTGCAGTCAGTGTGGCAAGAGCTTTAACAGAAAACAACGTCTCCAGAACCACCAGCGTTTTCACACAGGGGAGAAACCATTTTCATGCATCGACTGCGGAAAGAGTTTCTCACAGTCTTCTCACCTCAACATACATCGTCGCATTCACACTGGAGAAAAGCCATATGTTTGCAGCCAGTGTGACAAGAGCTTTAAGAGAAAAAATGAGCTCCAAATTCACCAGCATGTTCACACCGGGGTGAAACCATTTTCATGCAAAGACTGTGGAAAGAGTTTCTCACGGTCTTCTAACCTCCACACACATCGTCGCATTCACACTGGAGAAAAGCCATATGTTTGCAGCCAGTGTGACAAGAGCTTTAAGAGAAAAGAACATCTCCAGAATCACCAGCGTGTTCACACAGGGGAGAAACCATTTTCATGCAAAGACTGTGGGAAGAGTTTCTCAGATTCCTCTACCCTCCACACACATAATCATATTCATACTGGAGAGAGGCCGTATTCTTGCAATCAGTGTGAAAAGAGCTTTAGGACAAAACAAAATCTCCGAAACCACCACCGTGTTCACACAGGGGAGAATCCATTTTCATGCTTAGACTGTGAAAAGACTTTCTCAACGGCTACTACCCTCCAGCTGCATCGCCGCATTCACACTGGAGAGAAGCCGTACGCTTGCAGTCAGTGTGACAAGAGCTTTAAGTCAAAAGCAGAGCTCCAAATCCACCAGCATGTTCACACAGGGGAGAGACCATTTTCATGCACTGACTGTGGAAAGAGTTTCTTGTGGTCTTCTCACCTCAACATACATCGCCTTATTCACACTGGAGAGAGGCCGTACCCTTGCAGTCAGTGTGGCCAGAGCTTTAAGACAAAAAGCAATCTCCAAAGCCACCAGCGCGTTCACACAGGGCCAAAACCATTTTCATGCACAGACTGTGGAAAGAGTTTCTCACGGTCTTCTCACCTCCACACACATCGTCGCATTCACACTGGAGAAAAGCCGTACGCTTGCAGTCAGTGTGACAAGAGTTTTAAGAGAAAAGAACATCTCCAGAATCACCAGCGCTTTCACACAGGGGAGAAACCATTTTCATGCACTGACTGTGGAAAAACTTTCTCACATTCTTCTACCCTCCACACACATCGTCGCATTCACACTGGAGAAAAGCCATATGTTTGCAGCCAGTGTGACAAGAGCTTTAAGACTAATGCAGTGCTCCAAGTCCACCAGCGTGTTCACACAGGGGAGAAACCATTTTCATGCAAAGACTGTGGAAAGAGTTTCTCACGGTATTCTACTCTCCTTGCACATCGTCGCATTCACACTGGAGAAAGGCCGTACGCTTGCAGTCAGTGTGACAAGAGCTTTAAGTCAAAAACAGAGCTCAAAATGCACCAACGCGTTCACACAGGGGAGAAGCCATTTTCATGCATAGATTGTGGAAAGAGTTTTTTGTCATCTTCTAAACTCCACAAACATCGTCGCATTCACACTGGAGAGAAGCCGTATGCTTGCAGTCAGTGTGACAAGAGCTTCTCTCAGTCTGGTAGCCTTCATGCACATCGCCGCATTCACACTGGAGAGAAGCCGTATGCTTGCAGCCAGTGTGACGAGAGCTTTAAGAGAAAAGAACATCTCCAGAATCACCAGCGTGTTCACACAGGGGAGAAACCATTTTCATGCAAAGACTGTGGGAAGAGTTTCTCAGATTCCTCTACCCTCCACACACATAATCATATTCATACTGGAGAGAGGCCGTATTCTTGCAATCAGTGTGAAAAGAGCTTTAGGACAAAACAAAATCTCCGAAACCACCACCGTGTTCACACAGGGGAGAATCCATTTTCATGCTTAGACTGTGAAAAGACTTTCTCAACGGCTACTACCCTCCAGCTGCATCGCCGCATTCACACTGGAGAGAAGCCGTACGCTTGCAGTCAGTGTGACAAGAGCTTTAAGTCAAAAGCAGAGCTCCAAATCCACCAGCATGTTCACACAGGGGAGAGACCATTTTCATGCACTGACTGTGGAAAGAGTTTCTTGTGGTCTTCTCACCTCAACATACATCGCCTTATTCACACTGGAGAGAGGCCGTACTCATGCAGTCAGTGTGACAAGAGCTTTAAGTCAAAAGCAGAGCTCCAAAGGCACCAGCGTGTTCACACAGGGGAGAAACCATTTTCATGCAAAGACTGTGGAAAGAGTTTCTCACGGTCTTCTCACCTCCACACACATCGTCGCATTCACACTGGAGAAAAGCCGTATGTTTGCAGCCAGTGTGACAAGAGCTTTAAGAGAAAAGAACATCTCCAGAATCACCAGCACTTTCACACAGGGGAGAAACCATTTTCATGCACTGACTGTGGAAAGAGTTTCTCACATTCTTCTACCCTCCACACACATCGTCGCATTCACACTGGAGAAAAGCCATATGTTTGCAGCCAGTGTGACAAGAGCTTTAAGACTAATGCAGTGCTCCAAGTCCACCAGCGTGTTCACACAGGGGAGAAACCATTTTCATGCAAAGACTGTGGAAAGAGTTTCTCACGGTATTCTACTCTCCTTGCACATCGTCGCATTCACACTGGAGAAAGGCCGTACGCTTGCAGTCAGTGTGACAAGAGCTTTAAGTCAAAAACAGAGCTCAAAATGCACCAACGCGTTCACACAGGGGAGAAGCCATTTTCATGCATAGATTGTGGAAAGAGTTTTTTGTCATCTTCTAAACTCCACAAACATCGTCGCATTCACACTGGAGAGAAGCCGTATGCTTGCAGTCAGTGTGACAAGAGTTTCTCTCAGTCTGGTAGCCTTCATGCACATCGCCGCATTCACACTGGAGAGAGGCCGTATGCTTGTAGTCAGTGTGACAAGAGCTTCTCTCAGTCTGCTCACCTTAAGACACACTTGTTGTCACACTTGAGAGAGTAAATCAGTTGCTGTTGCACTTCAGAGAGGCTGTACGCTTGCAGCCAATGTGACAAGAGCTTTAAGACTAAGAATCTCCTCATATTTCACCAACACGTTCACACAGTAGAGAAACCTTCTCATGTGCTGACTGTGGAGAAAGCTTTAGGAGGAAAGCAGACCTTAACCCTAAAGCGACCGACTGGGGTCATTTATGACCCCGGACACATATTTTCATACACCATTTCTGCAATTTTCATCAGAAAAACTTGTCCTTCTAGGAGTTTGTCAATACATATGTTGTGCATACGGAGAATGATTTTTGTGTGGACCATCTATATGGGATTTATAATCAAAACACCTCTGGGGTCATTTATGACCCCGAGAGGATCCATGAGATACTCAACATTTTAATGTCCATTGTTGTTGTAATTTTCAAACTCTGGTTTTTGTATTTTGTGTCTTGGGGCAGACCATGATCAGCAGACCTAAAATATTCATAATATAAACATTTATAGTATTAAAATAATATATTATATAAATAAATAGGGTACCCCTGCGATAGCCAACAAAGCATATTGTGAGGGCACCCAGGTAGCATTTCCTCTGTTATTGCTCCATATTTGTTGATATAATGGCACAGTGGTCCTAGACACATGATGAGAATATGAAATGGAAGTCATCCTGATGAACAAAGAGGGAGGAGACAAGTCATCAGTGTAGAAATCAATGGCGTTTTTAGAATTTTCCTTATTATATGGCTATACAAAGGCTGAAGCATCAGTTGAATTATTTCTTTGCTCTAATACATATGGAAGACACCTTTTCACAGCTACAATGTCCAGAAAAAGTTTCAGTGAAAATTTGAGTGTGCATAAGGTTATATGTTTGAGACATGGTTTTGTCTATGTAAATTACCATTTTCTCTGATCTTGTAATTTCATGAACCCAGAAATGTTGAGTACCCTAAAGTTTTATTGCAGAAATATCATCTATGGGCCTAATGGATAGAATTTAGCTTGGTTTCCCAAAGTTTCACTTTTAGCAATTTCCATAATTAGCATAAATATACTGTATTATTGTGGTAAGACTACTACAAGTGAATAGGCTAAAAAATGTAAATGATAGATATTACCATGAAACTTTCTCAGTTGATTACTGATGATGAGAGAAGAAAAAAATGTATTGGATGTTTTTTGTATATTGATGTTTACATATGCAAATGAGGGCATACATCATAATTAGCATATACGTATGTAAGTTTGACAAATTTTTAGCAAAACAATAAAATGTTCAAATTCTCATTTTTTTGCTTTAGATGAGGGACAAGTATGTGAAAGATGTAAATAAATTTGAATGAACCCCAAAAAATAATTTATATAGTGGTATTTCTATATAAACTTCTTGGGGTCATAAATGACCCCGCTCGGTCAGATTAGTCGCAAAAAGAGGCCGGTCGCTTGAGGGTTAATATCCACCAGAGGCTTCACACAGGAGACACACATGTGGGGGAAACCTCTACTTATACAAAGACAGCAGGAAATGTTTTAGGAGTGTACATGATCACTTCCCACCACTCACTGTATTTCTCAAACCAATGAGGGAATGAGATGGGTAATTCTGGTCAGTATTAACCCATTGGCGCCTAAGCCAGTTCTTAGAAAAGGTCCCCAATGCCTGAGGGTTTTCTGAGATTAGAACAATTGGTTGAAAACTCCTATGAAAAATTCAATATCTCAGCCTCTGGAACACATAGGGCCATGGGATGAATTGCATTTAAAAGGTAAAATGCTCTGCTTTCACAGGATTATGCTCATTCAGCATTAACACTAATACATTTTCCTTAAAGAAATCATATCTCATAATCAAATGATTGAAAAAAGTTTTATGTGCTTTCAGGATAATGCTTGATGCTGCTATTTATTATAGGCTATTACTATTGCTACTGTTACAATAGCCGACTATAACTAAATCATAATAATCATTATTATAAATATAAGGCAGTCATTTCTGCCATAAGTCGGGGGACATTTGTCTGATGCAGACACTTGCTCTCCCACCGGCGAGTATGGCCGTTTCATTCCTCCAAACGTTATGCAGAGACCGATGAGTTATTTTATATCCTATTTTGAGACGGGGCTGGATGTGTGGCCGCGCGTCTATAATCCGCATGTCTACCGTTGTCTGCCTCACCAATAGGCTATCAGCATATCCGCAACTTCCTCAGTGAAAATATTCTGAAATATATCTAAAGGACGTGCTTCCTCAGATATTGGCACGTTCGCCAATTGCCCAGAGTGTCGGAGTGAACTTTTGGTAACGTCGGGGGCGAAATCTAGCTGACTCTCTTCATTACCTTTCAGCCGAACATCACGTTCGCTGTAACAGCGTGTCTCGCTAACCACAGACTTTTTTCTTACCTGTATGAAATGGCTAAACGGATGTGTGCAGAATCGAGCATGGTGGATTTCGTTTGACATTATTGTCGACGAATCAAACTTTTTTTTTTAATTTAAATCGAGAACACCCACCTTGTGTGTATTTGAACAAAACATTGTCCCATGCGTCTTGTAAATATTGACAAACGGTGCCAATGGGTTAATGAATGAGGACACCTAAATAGAATGAGACAATGGAATGGTGGAATGGAGAATGAATGGTAAATGACCATTTAGGTTAATTCAACCATTACAGTTAATCATTACAATTAACACAATGATACACTGTAAACGATAGACTACAGTTGCATTAACAGGATGAATACAATGTACTTCTTTGTACTACTTACATGGTTACCACCACATATCCTTTACACGTCTAAAAATAAATGTGCTTGTCTTGGTGTCATCAGACCACAGGACATGGTTCCAGGAATTCATATCCTTAGCCTGTTAGTCTCTGATGATACCATGATGAACATGTTGTTTTAGATGGTGTCAAGCATGGGTGGTGATAACCAAGTGAGAGGTACAAAGAAAAAGCATCCCATGTTTACAGTCAAGAATGGTAGAGGGACTGACATGGTTTGGGGTTTAACGAATGCCGCCATCATTTGGAAACTGAATTCCACAAGAGCATGTAACATGAGTACTGAATCAGATCATGGTCCTCTGTATGGCATTATCAGGGCTCTAAATTAACTTTTCCCACCACCAGCCAATTTGGCTAGTGGACATTTTTTCTTACCAGCCAAACAGAAGTTCAACTAGCCATTTTTTTTCTCTCGCCAAAATAAACTATGCATTAGGGTAGTTTTTTATTATTATTATGGTTATTTTGTTCAACTATTTCTACAACACAGATACACTATAGGCCTGCATAGGCTAGCCTACTATATGCCTACATAATAAGCATATTATAGGCTATATATATATATTTTTAATTATTTTTAACTTCTGCTTTATTTTTTACTTTCATTACTTAGGCCTAATCAATTTGATTAGTTTTTGTTCAATTCCTCTGAAAACAGCTGAATCACATCACACAAGCCACTCACATAACAGACCTTTAACATACAGTAACCAAGCACACAGCCAAACCACACAGAAGAGATGAGAGGAAAAGGAGGGGAGAGAGGAGGAGTTCTTCTCTACCACGCGCAACAAAATGACAATAAGCTTAGTTTAACTAAAAGTAAATAATATCTGGGGAATCTTCGCTTCCTTTGTTACTTCCACAGCTTCGTCGTTGGTTGTTTTTTTTTTTTTTGTCTTTACGATGGCGTGGGCTTTCCAACTTAGTTGCGCCAGGACTCAGAACATTTCAGAAGACAACTGAACTGACAGCTACGGTCACACTACTCTGAGAGTCAGCTCTCCTCCTCTGCCCTTGTCGCTATTTCGTTCCACAACCACTCATTTTTAACGTCACTATTATTACGGTTACAATTACTACTAGCATTCACCAACACAGAGAACCTTGCTCTAACCCCCGACACATTCTCATCACTCGCACAAAACATAGTCTACAGAACAGAAGTAGCTCTATGCATAATCTGCGTCCTGTTATTGAAACGGTCAGGGCCTCGCTGCTTCAAAAATGCAGCCTGTTACAGCAAGGTTCATATAGTAATAATAGCAGTAGTGACGTTAAGGTTGTAGCGAAAGCGACGAGAGCATAGGAGGAGAGCTGCCTGTCAGAATAGTGTGAGCGCAGCGTAGCTGACAGAAGGCTGGTCGTCTGAAATGTTTTCAATCCTGGCGCGCGCAATAGCATGGAGTTGCCGCTCTCTGCACTGGAAAGCCCACGGTGGGAGGCTACGTCGAGACGCTAGGGTCCATGGGTAATGTAGGAAATCTCGCCGTCTAACGTTCGTCAGAGCAGCGGTTTACCGTTCATAATTTACTGTACTCAGGCGCTACTAGCCAAATTGGCGGGTAGGTATTTTTTTCTACTAGCCAAAATTATTTTTCACCCGTGTTTGGCGGGTTGGCGTGTGTTAATTTAGAGCCCTGGGCATTATAACACAGCGGCGTACTCATTTTAATTTCACAAAACTGGAAAAATATGTCTGAAGTTATACTAAGAAGTTTTCTTTTGTAACACCAACAGTTGTTGTATTAAACTTACTCTATGTACAATTTGGAAATAACTTGTGTGCTTATTGAAATATTGTTGAAAAGTTTCAGAAGAGGTAGCCTAGTAAAACAGCGCCACCCACTGGACGGCAAAAATGCTTTGCCTGCAAGTGGGTCTGGCCTCGGATCAGTCAAACATTTTGAACACATTGCCCTGAATCTGGCAAACCAATCACAACGCAGAGATTTGTTTTGAATCAAAGCGGGCAGAGTTTTGAGGGAGTGACGATGAAGCTTGCAACGCTGGGAAAGCACATCCATGAGAAAGATATCACTGATTGGTCAGAGCGTTGGCCTATAGGCACAGGTACGGTTTGAAAGACAACGCGTTGTTCTCATCAACAGTCTGCGGATGTACTATTCATCAGGGCCAGACTAAATTACACATCCAATCTCACATTTAGGCTGGTTTATCAGGCTACAGAAGAGGCATTTTCCCAAGAGGCACAATTACATCATGACATCCCCTTTGTCATGGGGGAGGTTACACATGTCAATCATCCCAAGACTGTTTATGTACTTTTCCCCCCACTTTTCTTTTCTTTTGTTTGGCTTTCTTTGTAATTTGTTTCTTTGTCTTTTTCTTGTTTTGTTTTTGGAGTGCAGCCTTTGTCATTGGCACCCTTGGGTGATTGCAGTAACCACACCCCTATGCACCTGTCAGGTGCTTCTGAAAGTTTTTTTTTAAGCATCACCTACCCAGGTTTGCCATATTGACTCTGAAGAAGACGTGTGAACGTCGAAACGTTAGTCTTGGCGCTTGCCTAATAAAACGAGTTAATTTTCACATCTGAAGATGCTCCGGTGATTCCTTTCTTCCCCTGCATTTACTAAGTCCTTTCCCGAGACGCACCAGATTGTGAAGTGCAGGAGCGCGGAGGATATCTCTCTTTGCTAAGTGTTTATGTACTGTATGAGTGCATTCCAATATGCGACCTTGCGTCCTCCACTTGTGCTTGTGGCCTCACGTTTTGCTGATGACCCGCCTCTGTGGAGAAAACAATTAAGTTTCCCTGCTGTCAGCCTAGCCAAAACAATTTTTGGGGGACTATTCTTCATTCACCATCCAGTTTGCAAATGAGAAAATGACTTTACAATTAAAATATAATGCTGCAGTCAGTGATGTCATCATGATGTATTACTTCCTGGTACGAGGCCATAAGCACAAGTGGAGGACGCAAGGTCACATATTGGAACGCACCCTATGTGTGTGTGGGGCGGGGGTAAACAAATGTACAGTAGCAGCAATGCAGATACAGGGCTTGGACAAAATAACTGAGACACCTGTCGTTTTAGTGTCAGAAGTTTCATGGCTCAAGTGGACCAGCCTGTTGGCTTATCTTCATTAATTGCACATTGCACCAGTAAAGTGAAGTGTGAAGGTTAGCAGGGTAAGAGCACAGTTTTGCTCAGAATTTCACAATGCACACAACATTATGGTTGACAAATCAGAGATCAAAAAGGAGAAATTCTTGGTGCACGTGTAACTGTTCGCATCTTTGACTGAGACAGCAAGTGGTATCCAAGGTAATGTCTACATACCACCAAGAAGGATGAACCACATCCAATAGGATTTATCTGTGGACGCAAGAGGAAGCTGTCTGAAAGGGATATTTGGGTAGGTATTGACCCTGTGTGTCAGGGGCGGAGCAGAGGGGGGGCATAGGGGCCAGGAACCCCCGGCCTCACCACTTGGGGGGGCCCCCTGCCAGTGGCTTTCGATTGCCAAACATCTTGTAGGGGCCCCATTCTACGATATTTTGTGGGCCCAACGCCTCTGACACATCTCCCTGTCCCAATACTAGTGCTCCGCCCCTGCTGTGTTGCTCTCGATGGGCCGCTCTGGTGAACAGGAGAGTAGTCCTTTATTGCCTCTGGTGTTAGAGGTCTGAAATCTCACACTACCAGACTCCAAAGTAGTTTCTTCCACCAATCAGTTTAAATTGCTGAAACACGTGCTGAAGACAACAACAAGGCACTTTTTTGCACTCCCCCCCCCTTCTCTCTTCTTATTCTTTTAAAATCTTTTTGAGGACACAAAAACACAACAATTTTTTACTCCTTCAAACCTATAATAAGACGTAATAAACAAATCTTGAATCCTAATACTGCTGTTGCATGTTAATAGACCTGAGCCCTCTGTAGGATACGCATTAGTTTATAAGCATCATAACAGCATTCACAGCACAGCAGGATACAGTCATGGTGGGCTACAGTAGGCCTACATGTCAGACAGAGCTTTACATTGTGATTGCTTCCCAAGCCTGAACTTTTTCTATGCTATAAACATCATAACAGCGTGCACTACAGGATACAGTGGTGTTGCTTATATTGCTGTAAAAAAATATATGTTGAATAAATGACCAAGACAAGAAATACAGTGAGCAATTCTTCCTTTACTTAATTGTGAAATGCCTTTAACAGATTCTGCTATTTCTGGCTTATTATTATTGTTATTATCATTTTTAAAACATTATTATTATTATTATTATTATTATTATTATTATTATTATTATTATTATTATTATTATTAATAATAATATTTATATTATAATAATAATTATTATTATTATTATATGGTTGTAGTATTAGTCATAAGTTTTACCAGAGAGGTCTATGTAGAGCGGATGTTGTTTTACTTTGAAGTAGAGATTTATTTTGATATACAAGATGGCCACGTTTTGGTCCTTCGTCACTTCCTTCCTTACACTCAAGGAAGGAAATCAAAACAAACACAACCGAAAAGTGTTGGAACACGTGTAGACTACATTTCCATTGTTTGTGATACAGAAAGCGTATTTAAAGACCCGTCGCTTTACAGTCATATTTCTTCAGACGACAAAAAAAACCCTGACTGCTTTTTTGGATACGTCGAAAAAGTGGAGGTAGGTGGTCCGTTAGTTCTGTAGCCGCAACCGCCTTCATTTCTCTGGTAGGCCCACTACACGTTTTTTTTTTCGTTTTTTTTTCTTGCCATACTACATGTTGAAGTTGAATATTGATCGTGCTACACAGCACTTTCCGAAGAAAAGCCTCCACTAAAACTTAGCCATGCTCTAGTGTCGTTGGAACGCCTTTATCTTTGATTATGCCATGCGTTTGCTGTGTCATTGTTCACAATGTCACAACAAGATGTCCATCTAGTGTTGAATTACTTTTTCAACAAGATATAGCATTTTGATTATGGTAGCGTGTGACTGTCTTCAGACCTGCGTTAAGGATAAGCCAACACCTTTTCAAGCCGCTGCTATTGTGGACTGTACGGTTCCCATAGGCTTCAAGTGTTTTTTCCCCATCTGAGCGCGCAATGAGGCTTGTGGAGAAAAAGGTCATGTTCTTGTGGTGATGAAGGCGTAGAAATGAAAGGCTTGCGTTATATGTGACTTTTCCTGGTTAAACAAGAGTTAAGTAAATTAAAAATAAAAATCCTAGAGACATTGAATGGCTACCACTAGAATTTCTGAAATTGTATGTGGTGTTTTGAAGAAATTTAATGAATGAAAATGAATAAAAGACCTTATTAGAAAGGCATTTCTCACAGGCACAGTTTGACATCACATCTCCAATCGCATATGTTGACTGCCATCACCATTTCATGTTTACAAGGTGCACAATGAAATGCACAGAAGTATGTATTGTAAGAATAATATCATGTTGTAATATAATTCTGAAAGTAAGAAACTTAAGTTTAAGCGTTCTTACATAGTAATACACATGTAAAAATTAATGAAATGCAAAATGCTTTTTTTTGTGCGAGTGAAGATGGTAGATGCACCATGAACACAGTAAGTGCCATGCCATGCTTCTCAGTGATAAACACAACAGAATAAATAATTAAGTCATAAATATGTTTTTTCAAAGTGGAGGACGAGGGAGCCCTTGTGGGGCCGCAAGGGAGTTCATGGTTGAGGGGCGTCAGACTTGTAGCCCAAAGGTTGCCGGTTCAATTCCCGACCTGCCAGGTTGGTGGGGGAGTAATTAACCAGTGCTCTCCCCATCCTCCTCCATGATTGAGGCACTCTGAGCATGGCATAAATGCAATTTCATTATGTGCAGTGTGCACTTCTGTGCGTGTGTGTCTTAGAGAGTCAACAATCAGTGAGGATGTGACTTCTAAACGGGTCAATACATGGTCTACACCAGTGGTTCCCAACCTGTGGGCCCTGAAGGTATTCCAAGTGGGCCTTGAAATCATTTTCTAAAAATAATAATCATATTTTGGTGTGTGTTACTGATAATTTATTTGAGTTTTATTCTAAATTGGGTCAGAGGTGGGCCCCAAACATTTTTTGGCAATTTTGAGTGGGCCCCAAGTTGAAAAAGGTTGGGAACCCCTGGTCTACACATTAACCCTTTGAGGATTAAGGAATTTCTAGAGGATCTTCTAGAATTTTACTGGAACACTCTACATCAAATATTACAGATACTACTGTCCATGGTCCTGCTGATTTAAGCTTCTACACTCATTACCTTGTTCTTAGCATGCTGGTCTAGGCTTGCACCGCCATTACTGTGAGGTTGGGTTGCAAATGTAAAAGGAGACAAACTTTGCCAATAATTGTCATGATTTTTCTGTCCAGTTTCAAGGTCTGTAGAACACTTCTTAGATGCCCTCTGCAGAAGTCAGCTGTCCACTTCAGATGATGAGGAACATCAAAGAAGAGACGGAGGAGTTCAGATTAGCTGATTCTCCTGAACAACTGAACATAAAAGAAGAGAGAGAAGAATTCCCTGGTTTTTCCTCCCAGCTGAACATGAAAGAAGAGACAGAGGAGTTCAGATTAGCTGATTCTCCTGAACAACAGAACATAAAAGAAGAGAGAGAAGACTTCCCTGGTTCTCCATCCCAGCTGAACATGAAAGAAGAGAGAGAAGAGTTTCCTGCTTCTACAGAACAGCTGAATGCAAAGGAAGGAAGAGAAGAGTTCCCTGATTCTTCATCCCAGTTGAACATAAAAGAAGAGACAGAGCAGTTCCCTGGTTCTCCACCTCAGCTGAGGAGCGTAAAAGAGGACAGAGAGGAGACCCTGCGTTCTCTGTACAGTCTGAGGAGCGTATCTGTAGTGCTGGTGGACTGCTGTAGACCACAAGGACGGCAGGAGAACGATGAAGAGAATCACAGAGATGCCGAGCCAAGGAAGAGATCTGGTAAGACATAAATACAAATAAACTCCAAATTACACATTTTAATGTGAAATTCAGAGGAAATGTTGTCGGTAGTTAATAGAGTGAAACAGCAAATAGAGTCAAACATGTGTATAAGTATCATTTTGAACTAGTATATGGTCACCACAGTCCACAGCTCTATCGAAATATCCGAGATTCGAACTGGTTACATAAAGTATGTTACAACTGCAAGTCAGAAAGCTTTTGAGACTTTTTTTAGCCTTTATTCAAAATTCAAATATCAAAAATAACATGTAATAATGCATACTGAACTGTAGAACATGCAAAATGGACTTTCTTGTCACATAACACTAAGAATTATGGAAATGTTATATATTATATTAATGTGATGAAACGTCACACTTTGCTCACCAAACGCTTCTTTTGCCCAAAACCACAGATGTGTTTTAAAATTCTAATTTCAAATATGAAGGGGGGGGGCATGTGTATGTCTAAGAGTGATTCTACGATTCGCCTGCGCTTTTGGCAAAAGCAAAATGTCAATTATCAGTATTTTTTTTCAACTAAATGACCTAGATGTTTACATAGTGTATATATTTAAGTTCCCAAACAAACAAATTGCCAAGCTTAATCTTAAATCATTTGATAAATACTCTAATGAAAGCGAACCTTTGCTTGATTATTTTGTCAACAGGGTCATTCCAGCTGGAATCAGCAAATTTCTGAAAAATCTCCCACTCGACCCCCTCGGATTTGCCTGAAAAAAATGTATGTGATGGCTTAAACATCCAAGAGATCATATCCACAATATCAGAACTCAGATGTGAATACTTTTGGCACAAAAAATCTGTAAATAAGTACACCCCCTACGCTTGTCTTAGCGACATTGCATCAGCGACCATGTTCAGACTCAATTATCTCCAGAACTATTTGTGTCAGATTCATTATATTTTCAGGGCTAAGAGTCCCAGACCTGAATATCATATATTACAATTTGCAGCACTGTAAGTCAAATCACACCGTAATAATGTGCCTCTACCTTTTGTAGATATCATATGTTCTAGGGTTTCCAAATGTCTGTAAAAACCTCACAAGTTCTACAAGTAAGGTTCATCCTTGGTAAATGGTCTGATATGTACCATGACTTTCACATCATAGTATATCTAACAAAAGGCCCCAATGGTTGTTGAGATACAGAGGTCCAAAGATGGGAAAAAAAATAATTTGCACCAATGTTTGGAGCAATATTTCCAATGTATGACACTAGTTAGGAACTTTCTGTTTGGTGTTTCTGAAAGAGGATGTTTTTTTAACAACATATCAAAAAATTGGGATGGTGTTTTGCCTCATTCTTTTTATAACGGACTTCAAAATCTCAATTGGCTACAATTACTTGAAGCTATGAGGACCATGTCACCAACCGACTTGTCGCAACTCTCAAATCCATGGCTCTGATGTCACCTTAATAGGGTCATTTCACGTGAAATCAGACGCTTTGGGACCCGACCGATCCGGATTTCAATCATAAGCTTACTTGGTGTGCCTTTTTAGTAGCAAGGTAGCACCCCAGAGCTGCATTGGTTTGAATCTGACACTAATATGAAGGGAGAAACAGACTAGGAAAGGTTCACATTTTAGGGTAGGACACTATACATTCAGCCTTGAATATATCAGTCAGTGTTAGGCACAAAAAGATGCCTGTGGTATTGTTTGAAAGCTCTTTTCTGGCTCTACATATTACACAATCAGCTTGGAATACAACAACTCTCAGAATATGAATTATGATAAATTGAAAAATTAAAAATTGAATATCTAAAAAAACTATATTTTAAAATGGCCAGTTCCTTGTCCAAACGTAGCCGGCAATGTCATTAGCAACACCTCAAATGCTGGTGTTCGGTTTTTTATTCATTTCAGAGAGAATTTGACTCACAAATATGGCATCATACAGACCACTTACTAATAATATGGTTATACCATAGTAGCATCACATGACAAAACAAAAACAAAACAAAAATGGTCAGTTTCCATGGTCCCAGGTTTCAGAAACTAATGCAGATGTCCACTTATACACACCAAATGATGATATGTGAATGTTTGAACATTCCTTCTCTGTGTACCTGTGTCATCTTCCCTTTACCGTACTTTAAAGAGATAATCAATGGCTACACTCTCATTTTGTACTCTACCAGTGCATTTGAAGCAGCAGCTGTGTCTTTTGTAGATAATGTATAAGTACGTCCCGTTGCAGTTAGGTTCCACTACCAGAAGCACATCCTGATGATCCATGACAAGTCTATCTGGTCTGAAGGGAAAAGTGAAGGATGGAGATGGTCCATGAGGATGCAGGAAGTTCAGTTTCACCTCTCCAGTGCTCAGCATACATTCCTCAACACATGCTAGCCACCAGTTGCCATCATATACAGCTACAACATACCCTTTGATGCTTGAAAATGTAACACATTCCTTTACTGAGCTCACTCTTTCAACTCCTTCTCTGAATGCGGAAAATGGCCTAATGTCCATTGACAATGGGCAGAAGCTGTGTAGTTTTTTGAGTACCTGGAATCGTTCTTGCAGATTCAAACCTCTTCAACAGGTTCTCAGCTTCATGATGGTGCATCTCTCTCAAGAACATCCATTGCCAGTTTGCCACAACAGAGATGTACCATCATGAAGCTGAGAACCTGTTGAAAAAGTTGCAGAGCACTGGAGAGGTGAAACTGAACTTCCTGCATCCTCATGGACCATCTCCATCCTTCACTTTTCCCTTCAGACCAGATAGACTTGTCATGGATCATCAGGATGTGCTTAATAATTGTTTACTAGTGAAATCTTGTCCTTTTGGCCACATATGTGTGTTTCTAAACTGTTTTCTGGGAAAAGATATATTAATTGCAAAAGCAGTATATTTCCTCTTCAGTACAGTCCTCAGTGTTTATCTAACAGCTAACACAGTGTGTAAAACCCATTAACTTCCCATCAACCAAGGTCTTGAACACAGGTGCACCACAAGGTTGTCTAGTTTAATTCCTGTTATTCTCTCTATACACATACCAACCACTGTATAGCAATTCTCAATGTCAAACTTCTAAAGTTTGCAGATGACACCATTGTTATAGGCCTCATACATAATGGTGATGAATAGGGGTGTGCAAAATAATCGTTGCATCGATGCATCGCGATACTTACACTCACGATGCAATGCATCGATTCATGACAAGGTATCGTGATACTTATTTTCTCAATATACTGTATGGAGTCATGACAATTGATTATTTGATAACAATAAAATTCGATTTGCCACGGGTTATTTTGTTCAGTAGAGAATAGGTAATATTTCTGTTGTGATGTAAGCTCTCTCCCAGATGATAGAATGCTTAAATAGAATGAACTGACTTAAGAAAGCGACACAGCAACTGACAAATAAGCTGTATTTTACACATTTACTGAAGTAAATATCGCAATGCATCGCAATAGTACATGAATTGCAATGCATCATGTGTATCGTGATGCGCATCGAACTGTGAACCCTTTGCCAATACACACCCCTAGTGATGAAACATCATATCACAATGAGATTGCAATAAACTAGTGCAGTGGAGTGCAATCAATAATCTTCTACGCAACATATCCAAAACCAAAGAACTCATAGAGGACATAATGGACTCATATCAGGCCAGCACATCCCCATCTGTATTAATGGCCAGGTAGTGGAGTGAGTTGACTTGACTATTCTTGTTTATGAATTGACTATTCAGTTTTATGAATTTTATGATTCATGACCATCCATCGGTCCCTGTCATGGAACCCAAGCTTATTATTTCAAAACCTCACCAAAGACTACACTTCCGTTTGGGGGTCAGTCAAGCAGGCATGATCTACTTCTACCTTGCTCCCATTGAGTGTGTGCTCCCCTTCTCTTCTCCACACTGATCTGGTATGGCAGCACCACCAGCCAAGATAAACAACAGCTGGAGAAGGTGGTGTGCAGGGCCTCCAAAATAATTGGTCACAGTCCTCCCACCTTAGCCTCTCGCTACAACACCAGAATTGCCAGGGAAGCCAAGAACATAATCTTTGACCTCACCCATCCAGCACACCATCTATATCCACTCCTACCATCAATAGCATCTGCAGCATCCCAAGCAATACCTCACGTTTTACGGACAGTACCTACCCACAAGCCATACAAGAGTCGAATATGCACTAGCACATTTACTCTTCTACTGTACCTGGCCTACCTACCTTTCTTATTTAGGTGCCGTTTCCACGTAGCTGGATATTTTTATATGTGGATATTTTTTTCTCCTGCTTGTATTGGTTTTGCATTGGTTTTGGCCTTCCGTTTCCACGTAGCAGATATTTAAAAATCCAGGTGCAGGAGAAAAAAATAGCAGGAGAAAAAAATATCCTGTTTAGGGGTCTGAAACGCATTTGTTACAATGGAGGATTTTTTTATCCACATGTGGCGTTTCCACGTAGCAGGAGAAAAAAATACCCTGCTAAAAAAATATCCTGCTACGTGGAAACAGCACCTTAATTTGCACAGTGTAACTCCAGCTGTATTCTGTACAACCAACTTTCTAATGTTTTTGTATGTTGTCATTCCCTGTCATTCATGTGCACCCATGTTTTCTGTACATGTCCCCCTCAGTTTTGTCTTGTCCGGTTATATTGTTGAATTGGTGGGCACACCAAAGTAAGTACATTCCTAGCAACTGTATCTTTATAGTGTTGAAATTGCTAATAAACTTGAAATTTGTACTTGAAGAAGCTGCTTGTGATTTTAAGAAATAATAGACATGGATGAGAAAAAGACTGATAATGAAACTGTGACTACAACGTTATAAAAAGAAGTAGACAGATGTAGGCATGGCACACATGAAATGGAAAAAATTACAACATTTTCATTTTAAAATGGAAATGTAGTGTTAAAATGGAATAAAATTGGATTACATTTTTAAAAAATTAACTTGCATATATTTTTTAAAAAATTTATTGCTACTTTTTTGCCAATATTAGTGTTTCCTGTCATTTGGTGCGACCATACATCATTTGGCGCGACCAAATATAGCAGTAAATTTGTTAAAATAAGAATATGTCATTTCACATTCATGGCTGGGGTTTTAACAACAGGCAAATTACACTTGGGTGAATGTTGTTTTTCAGGCATTTTTCTTCATTTTGTTCATTTTATATGGAAAAGTCATGTGTGAATTAGACACAAGCGGGTGACCGGCATATTGGACATCAAAATGAAGCAATAATATGTGTTAGAATTTAAAAGACTTGCCAATAGTTTGTTTCTATACACATCATAATGCTCAGAAGTTAGATTAATATCCAAATAATGTATATAAAAATCAAACAAAAATTCAGATTATTCTCGGTCGCACCACATGACATTTTTTAAGGTCGTAGACAATTCATGTACATAAAAAAAACACTAAAAATGTTAAATATAAATATCACACTTAGTTTTGTGCATACCTGACATTGTAAATAGTTGAGAAAGTTCATTAGACACTAATATTTTTTACATTTTAAAATCTGCAAGCTGAAAAGCCTTATTCGTCATTGACCACAATATGGAGATAAATTGGCAAAAACATACTCCTCCTCAACTGTCATAGCTAATTGTAACACCATTGACGGTAACACGGCTTGACATTTCAGCCATTTCTATGGTGTTGTGCTTACTGAGGACCTCAGAGGTTCCACCACAACACCTTAATCAATTCATGTATTTGTATGCTTTGAGATTCTTATGAATATGTTGATAACACATTTGACAGGCACTTTTCCCGCTATGAGAACATGAAAAAGAATGGATTAAATTATGGAAGGATGGAGCTCAAAATTTTCCAAAAAGTCTTCCCATACGAAGAGGTTATGACATCACATGATGTTATTCGTATGGCCTAAGACCAAACCATTACTGATTTATGGAGGGGGTTTCAGACCGTGACATGGTTAACACAGTTTTCGTGGACACACACAATATGGCAAATTTCATGTATAATGGAAAGGACAGTGGTCTTTCTGACAGTTTTGTCATATTGTGATGATTACTGTGAATCAACATTTGCAATTGTCTTGGGCAAAACAAGTTTCTTTACATGCTAATATGAAGACTGAATCTGACATTTGGAAAACAGGACTGCATGAAAACGCCCAAAACCAGTATTAAATATTCATTCTTGCTGAGGGAAATAATGCCATGTCTACACTTTCTGTATTATATGAAAGATACATGTGTGCTAATGTCCAAAACATCATTGGATGCAGTTAATAGTTAGTGGAATTGGCAAATAAAATCCATGGACTTAAAAGTGCAGTCGAATCGTAGAATCAGTCCTAAATTAATTATTTGTGATGTGTGTTTGACCCAGAGTTGTTTAGATCAAATGGGTTAAAGACAGACAGTAACTGTATAAAATGCTGGGTTGCCTCGGCCTACCTTCCTCTGGGGCCTGGATGGGGTGCATGGCAGCTTAAAGCAGCCAGAATTCTGTGAAATGTACACAGGCCCTTAAGACATGAAATCTGTGGCAGTTTCAATGATTTTGCTGAAGTTCTGTGTTGTCTTCTAAAGTGTTTCCCATGATGGAGTTATGGAAGTGTTTTTTTTTTTTTTTTAATTGTTTCCAAATGAATATCTTAATATCTGCAGCAACACAAGTATTGAAGGAAAAGACATGTTTATTGTCTTCAGCCCTTTTCGGACAGGACTACCGTAGTTTAATTCGATTTTTCTCTCAGAACGCTGGTAATAGAAATGGCTGATGCGGACTGCATTAAATAATCTCTGCAAAGAATAGAAAGTGGCAGGGATAAATCTTCACACACCGTTGTGACTAATATTAATTTCCATTTAACTCTTCACAGGGCACCTGCTACTCTGCAGTTCCAGCGGAGCGGAGTTTAGTGGAAAAACACATTCTGCTGCCTTCACTACACAGAGGCCGTACCCTTGCAGCCAGTGTGACAAGAGCTTTAAGAGAAAATATAAGCTCCAAAGGCACCAGCGTGTTCACACAGGGGAGAAACCATTTTCATGCACTGACTGTGGAAAAACTTTCTCACTTTCTTCTAACCTCCACAGACATCGGCGCTTTCACACGGGAGAGAAGCCGTACGCTTGCAGCCAGTGTGACAAGAGCTTTAAGAGAAAAGAACATCTCCAGAATCACCAGCCTGTTCACACAGGGGAGAAACCATTTTCATGCACTGACTGTGGAAAGAGTTTCACACATTCCTCTGCCCTCCACACACATAATCGTATTCATACTGGAGAGAGGACGCATTCTTGCAATCAGTCTGAAAAGATCTTTAGGACAAAACAAAATCTCAGAAACCACCACCGTGTTCACACAGAGGAGAAAACATCTTCATGCTTAGACTGTGAAAAGACTTTCTCAACGGCTACTAAACTCCAGCTGCATCGCCGCATTCACACAGGAGAGAAGCCGTACGCTTGCAGCCAGTGTTACAAGAGCTTTAAGAGAAAAGATGATCTCCAAATCCACCAGCGTTTTCACACAGGGGAGAAACCATTTTCATGCACTGACTGTGGAAAGAGTTACTTCCGGTCTTCTCACCTCAACACACATCGCCTTATTCACACTGGAGAAAAGCCATATGTTTGCAGCCAGTGTGACAAGAGCTTTAAGACAAAAAGAGAGCTCCAAATCCACCAGTCTGTTCACACAGGGGAGAAACCATTTTTATGCACGCACTGTGGAAAGAATTTCTCAACGGCTACTAAACTCCAGCTGCATCGCCGCATTCACACTGGAGTGAAGCCGTACGCTTGCAGCCAGTGTGACAAGAGCTTTAAGACAAAACAGGTGCTCAAAACCCACCAGCGTCTTTACACAGGGGAGAAACCATTTTCATGCACTGACTGTGGAAAGAGTTTCTTGCAGTCTTCTCACCTCAACACACATCGCCTTATTCACACTGGAGAAAAGCCATATGTTTGCAGCCAGTGTGACAAGAGCTTTAAGACAAAAAGAGAGCTCCAAATCCACCAGTCTGTTCACACAGGGGAGAAACCATTTTTATGCACGCACTGTGGAAAGAATTTCTCACGGTATACTACCCTCCATGCACATCGTCGCATTCACACTGGAGAGAGACCGTACGCTTGCAGTCAGTGTGACAAGAGCTTTAAGTCAAAAGCAGAGCTCCGAAGACACCAGCGTGTTCACACAGGGGAGAAACCATTTTCGTGCACTGACTGTGGAAAGAGTTTCTCACAGTCTTCTCACCTCCACACACATTGTCGCATTCACACTGGAGAAAGGCCGTACGCTTGCAGTCAGTGTGACAAGAGCTTTAAGTCAAAAACAGAGCTCAAAATGCACCAACGCGTTCACACAGGGGAGAAGCCATTTTCATGCATAGATTGTGGAAAGAGTTTTTTGTCATCTTCTAAACTCCACAAACATCGTCGCATTCACACTGGAGAGAAGCCGTACGCTTGCAGTCAGTGTGACAAGAGCTTTAAGTCAAAACACCAGCTCCAAATGCACTGGTCAGCCTGTTCACACAGGGGAGAAACCTGTCTTTTAACCTTACAAGATACACTTGATTGAACTGGTTCTTTAAGACACACTTGTCGTCACACTTGAGAGAGTAAATGAGTCGCTGTTACACTTGAGTGAGGCCGTACACTTGCAGCCAATGTGACAAGAGCTTTAAGACTAAGAATCTCCTCATATTTCACCAGCACATTGACACAGTAGAGAAACCCTTCTCATGTGCTGACTGTGGAGAAAGCTTTAGGAGGAAAGCAGACCTTAATATCCACCAGAGGCTTCACACAGGAGACACACACGTGGGGGAAACCTCTACTCATACAAAGACAGCAGGAAATGTTTTAGGAGTGTACATGATCACTTCACACCACTCACTGTATTTCCCAAACCAATGAGGGAATGAGATGGGTAATTCTGGTCAGTATTAACCCATTGGCGCCTAAGCCAGTTCTTAGAAAAGGTCCCCAATGCCTGAGGGTTTTCTGAAATTGGTTGAAAACTCCTATGAAAAATTCAATATCTCAGCCTCTGGAACACATAGGGACATGGGATGAATTGCATTTAAAAGGTAAAATCCTCTGCTTTCACAGGATTATGCTCATTCAGCATTAACACTAATACATTTTCATGAAACTTTTTTCAATCATTTGATTATGAGATATGATTTCTTTTATGTGCTTTCAGGATAATGCTTGATGCTATTTATTATAGGCTATTACTATTGCTACTGTTACAATAGCCGACTATAACTAAATCATAATAATCATTATTATTATAAATATAAGGCAGTCATTTCTGCCATAAGTCGGGGGACATTGGTCTGATACAGACACTTGCTCTCCCACCGGCGAGTATGGCCGTTTCATTCCTCCAAACGTTATGCAGAGACCGATGAGTTATTTCATATCCTATTTTGAGACGGGGCTCCACTTTGAGCTGGATGTGTGGCCGCGCGTCTATAATCCGCATGTCTACCGTTGTCTGCCTCACCAATAGGCTATCAGCATATCCGCAACTTCCTCAGTGAAAATATTCTGAAATATATCTAAAGGACGTGCTTCCTCAGATATTGGCACCTTCGCCAATCGCCCAGAGTGTCGGAGTGAACTTTTGGTAACGTCGGGGGCGAAATCTAGCTGACTCTCTTCATTACCTTTCAGCCGAACATCACGTTCGCTGTAACAGCGTGTCTCGCTAACCACAGACTTTTTTCTTACCTGTGTGAAATGGCTAAATGGTAGAGGTGCTCCGATTGCTCGGCAGCCGATCATGATCGGCCGATAATGGCCAAAAATAGCCTGATCGGTGATCGGGAAAACATGCCGATCAAAAAAACGATCCAGAGATATTAAATTCCTCACGCAACCATTTTGCCTTTAGGCTACACCTGGCGCTGCATGCCTAGGTGCTGGCTCTGCACAGCTGCTGCACCAAAAGAAGACATCTTTGCTTGTCTATAACTTTTCGGAATTCCCTCCTTCATTTTCACCATTTATAATCATATCTGCACCAACAATGATCTGATTTTCCAATCCATGCACCGTTTAGCCTACATGACGCGTAATTTGCGAATGACGTGTCAGTCTCGCCATGTTCGCTATTTTGAGTTACAGCCTGTATGGAAGTTGTCAGTCAGCACGCAACAACTAAACGTTTCCAAAACAAACATCAACGGTATTGTTTTTAAAGTTGTAGCCTAATTGACAGCCAGTTCATTAGTTTGTAGTGGCTGCAACACCAAACAGCAACAGAGGGAGAGTGGACGGTGAAACTCAATGAGTCTGTGCAGGGAATTCTACAATCTATGACAGCGTTACAGAGAAAGAGCTTTCCTCGCAGACACGCTGTGTTGTGCGTGTTGCCTGTTCTTTCAAGTGAATTTTTTTCTTGTTTAGAATCTCAAGTATTTCAGTTACAATGTAATTTGCGATTGACTACTCCTCACCAGTTAGCCATTTTACGTTATAACCTGAGTAGTTGCCTCGGTCAGCATGCGACAACTTCACGTTGTCCGCACAAACATGTCAATGACGTTATTCTTTTCAAAGTTGTAATTGGCAGTCAGTCGATTAGTTTGATAGTCGCTGAAACACCAAACGGCGACAGATGAGGGGAGAGGGAGAGAGCTCAGACTCAGAACGGCAGTGGAGCACTGCAGCTGTGGACTGTGACAGAGAGGGGAGGGGCTCTCCCCACGAAGCTGCTCATTTAAAGCGACAGGGTTTTTTCTCGTATGTAGAAGACTATTTGAAGTAATGTTTCAGTTTCAATTCAATCTTAAATAGTTTAGTAATTATATGCAATAACTTATAAATTGATTAATACTGTAGACTTACTTGTAGGCTATATTACCAACACTAGTCTGAGAGCTGAAAGATAATAATAATAATAATAATAATAATAATAATAATAATAATACATTGTGAAAGCAACATGTGCTAATTAAGATTGATTGGTTTATGGGCAGAAATGGTATTCAATAAGGATAATTAATAGGCTATTAAAAAAATAGGAAATCATTTTTGTGATCGGCAATGATCGGTGATCGGCAGATAAAGATTTTTGGTGATCAGTATCGATGATCGGGCCAAAAAATGGTGATCAGAGCACCTCTACTAAACGGATGTGTGCAGAATCGAGCATGGTGGATTTCGTTTTACATTATTGTCGACGAAACAAGCGGGGGTTTTTTTGAAAATCGAGAACACCCACCTCTTGTGTATTTGAACAAAACATTGTGCATTACATCTCCCATGCGTCTTGTAAATATTGACAAACGGCGCCAATGGGTTAATGAGTGAGGACACCTAAATAGAATGACACATGAGACAATGGAATGGTGGAATGGAGAATGAATAGTAAATGACCATTTAGTTTAATTCAACCATTACAGTTAATCATTACAATTAACACAATGATACACTGTAAACGATAGACTACAGTTGCATTAACAGGATGAATACAATGTACTTCTTTGTACTACTTACATGGTTACCACCACACATGCTTTACACGTCTAAAAATAAATGTGCTTGTCTTGGTGTCATCAGACCACAGGACATGGTTCCAGGAATCCATATCCTTAACCTGTTTGTCTCTGATGAGACCATGATAAACATGTTGTTTTAGATGGTGTCAAGCATGGGTGATGGTAAGTAAGTGAGAAGTACAAAGAAAAGTGTCCCATGTTTACAGTCAAGAATGGTAGAGGGACCAACATGGTTTGGGGTTTAACGAATGCCACCATCATTTGGAAACTGAATTCCACAAGAGCATGTAACATGAGTACTGAATCAGATCAAGATCCTCTGTATGGCGTTATAACACAGCGGCGTAATCATTTTAATTTCACAAAACTGGAAAAATATGTCTGAAGTTACACTAAGAAGTTTTCTTTTGTAACACCAACAGTTGTTGTATTAAACTTACTCTATGTACAATTTGGAAATAACTTGTGTGCTTATTGAAATATTGTTGAAAAGTTTCAGAAGAGGTAGCCTAGTAAAACAGCGCCACCCACTGGACGGCAAAAATGCTTTGCCTGCAAGTGGGTCTGGCCTCGGATCAGTCAAACATTTTGAACACATTGCCCTGAATCTGGCAAACCAATCACAACGCAGAGATTTGTTTTGAATCAAAGCGGGCAGAGTTTTGAGGGAGTGACGATAAAGCTTGCAATGCTGGGAAAGCACATCCACGAGAAAGATATCACTGATTGGTCAGAGCGTTGGCCTATAGGCACAGGTACGGTTTGAAAGACAACGTGTTGTTCTCATCAACAGTCTACGGATGTACTATTCATCAGGGCCAGACTAAATTACACATCCAATCTCACATTTAGGCTGGTTTATCAGGCTACAGAAGAGGCATTTTCCCAAGAGGCACAATTACATCATGACATCCCCTTTGTCATGGGGGAGGTTAGGTTACACACATCAATCATCCCAAGACTGTCGATGTACTCCCCCCCCCACACTTTTCCTTTCTTTTGTTTGGCTTACTTTGTAATTTGTTTCTTTGTCTTTGTTTTTTGTTTGTTTTTGGAGTGCAGCCTTTGTCATTGGCACCCTTGGGTGATTGCAGTCACCACACCCCTACGCACCTGTCAGGTGCTTCTGAAAGTTTTTTTAAGCATCACCTACCCAGGTTTGCCATATTGACTCTGAAGAAGACGTGTGAACGTCGAAACGTTAGTCTTGACGCTTGCCTAATAAAACGAGTTAATTTTCACATCTGAAGATGCTCCGGTGATTCCTTTCTTCCCCTGCATTTACTAAGTCCTTTCCCGAGACGCACCATATTGTGAAGTGCAGGAGCGCGGAGGATATCTCTCTTTGCTAAGTGTTTATGTACTGTATGGGTGCATTCCAATATACGACCTTGCGTCCTCCACTTGTGCTTGTGGCCTCACGTTTTGCTGATTACCCGCCTCTGTGGAGAAAACAATTAAGTTTCCCTGCTGTCAGCCTAGCCAAAACAATTTTTGGGGGACTATTCTTCATTCACCATCCAGTTTGCAAATGAGAAAATGACTTTACAATTGAGCTTTTGCGAGATATTAAAATATAATGCTGCTGTCAGTGATGTCATCATGACGTATTACTTCCTGGTACGAGGCCACAAGCACAAGTGGAGGACGCAAGGTCGCATATTGGAACGCACCCTATGTGTGTGTGGGGCGGGGGTAAACAAATGTACAGTAGCAGCAATGCAGATACAGGGGTTGGACAAAATAACTGAGACACCTGTCGTTTTAGTGTCAGAAGTTTCATGGCTCAAGTGGACCAGCCTGTTGGCCTTATCTTCATTAATTGCACATTGCACCAGTAAAGTGAAGTGTGAAGGTTAGCAGGGTAAGAGCACAGTTTTGCTCAGAATTTCACAATGCACACAACATTATGGTTGACCAATCAGAGTTCAAAAAGGAGAAATTCTTGTTGCGCGTGCAACTGTTCACATCTTTGACTGAGACAGCAAGTCTTTGTGATGTATCAAGAGCCATGGTATCCAAGGTAATGTCTACATACCACCAAGAAGGATGAACCACATCCAATAGGATTTTCCTGTGGACGCAAGAGGAAGCTGTCTGAAAGGGATATTTGGATGACCGGCCGTGGGTATTGACCCTGTGGAGCTCTCGATGGGCCGCTCTGGTGGAAACAGGAGAGTAGTCCTTTATTGCCTCTGGTGTTAGAGGTCTGAAATCTCACACTACCAGACTCCAAAGTAGTTTCTTCCACCAAGCAGTTAAGATGGCTGAAACACGTGTTGAAGACAACAACAAGGCACTTTTTGTACTTTTTCCACCCCCCCCCCCTCTCTTTTTATTCTTCTTAAATCTTTTTAGGACACAAAAACACAACATTTTATTTACTCCTTATTGGCTTCAAACCTATAATAAGACGTAATAAACAAATCTTGAATCTTAATATTATTATGAATTGAAAAAACAAAACAAAACAAAAAACATGCGTCATGGAATAAACTTGTGGATGGCGAAATCCTACACTATCCTTGTAGGCTAGGCCTACACTATTCGTGTACACTATTTTTGTACACTGAGTGATGTATTCACAAATAGGTTACATCTCATCACAATACTGTCAAATTCAGATAGGCTATGTGACTGCTATTAAAAAATGCGCAGTAGGTCTACTGTCTCTGCAATTAATAAATGGTCTGTGACATCGTCAACACTCCATCCCATAAGCAGCAATGTTAGGTACAGCATGACGTAGACCCGTACAGGAAACAAAAGCTATAGAATGTTGAAAACCCAACCACGCGTTCTCTGGCAGTTGAGAAATAGCGCTCCTGCGGCAGAGAATTTCTCCCCCAAGAGGACAAATTGTGAAGTGCAGCTTTCACCAAGCTTTTACATACAACATATGCTGTGTAACACAATAAATGGGTAGTGGACATGAAAAAGCATAATAGGACCCCTTTAATACTGCTGTTGCATGTTAATAGAGCCCTCTGTAGGATACGCATTAGTTTATAAGCATCATAACAGCATTAACAGCACAGCAGGATACAGTCATGGTGGGCTTGTTGAATTTGAGTGGTTTATCCAGCTGCATTTTGCAGCTGACCAACAACTGATTGACCATACTGTTAAGTTTGATTGATTTGTTTGATTGATCCAACATTGGCAAACATGCCACTTTTCAAATCACGCAGGTCAAATCGAAGCACAGAAACTGATTCATTGGTGAAAACATCCACCAACAAAACTGAAATTTTGCGTGAATTTTCCAACAAGTTGAAAAAGAAGTTTGATTTGAGAAAACTTTGCAAGAAAAAGGAAAAGCCGGTAGCTTCTGTTTCACTGAGCCAGTTACAGAAACATGAGTCGGAACAAACAACTGCTACCAGTCACTGCACTTTAGAGTCACATACAGCAAAGCTCATAGAGTTGCAGGAGGAAGATAAAAATGGGGGGAAAACAAAACAAACTGCTGAGAGTACAGTGTGCAATGTGCTCCAGGCGAGACAAACGCACATGCGCATTGACATCATAGTGGAAGAGGGAGACATCCTCTCTCCACAGACCAATGTGTGTTATGAGGTAGAGTCCTGTGTTGTGCCTTCTGCCCCGCCCATACTCTCTGATTCAGGAGACGAAGGAGAAGAGGAGGAGGAACTTCCAGGAGGAGCCAGAGTCCCTGGTCCACACCCTCAGGTTTCCAGGCTAACCGTCCCTGCTCCAGTGGGAGGGGCAGCCCAAGCAAGCCCTTCCTACGCGCCCATGCCATGCCAAGGGAGCGAGATAAGGCCGTCTGAGGGGTTTCCATATGCTGAGCAAGTCACCCAGCACCAAGATGCTATGCCACGTGACATCATCTTCCAGGAGTCCACCCACCTCAACCCCTTGCCTGCTGTGCCTAAGGTGAAGTCGTCTGAGAGGCGTGCCACCAAGGAGGAGCCAATCGATGGGGGAGAGACGTCTGGGTGTGGAGATGGAGCAACTGCATCACTAGGTGCGATCGATATGTGTTAACGCATGCATGCGCATTTACACAGCAATGCACCCTGGATGGAAAATGCTGCATGACGGTTAGATTTCCTGTCAAACTTCGAAATTTCGTCGACGTTGCGTTGACGAGGTGACATGTCACATGGTGTAAAACTATCGCGGGATGAATGCGGCTGCAGTCAGATCTTGCAACCTCTGCAGTTGCTTATCCCCTTCAACGCTCGTCGGAGCTCGTCGGCGGACTGCCTCCGAGGTCACGCGTCCATGAACTGGTTGGTCAACAACTCACTCACGTGTGTATATGGGTCTTGTCTCACACCTCTACACAAGTTTGCGCAGGTCCCCACTTCAGCTCCTCCTCACTGCCTGTCCCCCCACTCATCACACGTGGTGTGTTAGTAGAGCAAACCGGTGCGAGCTCATCGTCTCGTTCATATTTGTGGCCGACTTTAAATGCGCTGTATTTAATAACACCCACATCGTGACAACAAGTTCTCGCTGACGTCCGTTGCGCAACGTCGACGCTCGCAATGAAGTCGTATGTGCTTATTGCCAGAACAAGTGCATCAAATCAGTGCAACCCCTTACCTCCACCCCTGGGACAAAGACGGTGGAGAGCTGAACTTTGAAACGGTGAGGTTGTGTGGAGAGCCCCCACCAAGCACAAAGCAGTATCTTATCAACAAGGCTGCTACCCAAAGACTGAGATCTGTCATCCATGAACTGGAAGCACATCTGTCCCAACCCTCAGTCTGCTGGGATCAGGACTTCTCTCAAGGGAAGAGAGAAATCACAGCTGATCACACCACAGCAATTCAAAATGTTCCCTTGCCAAGCAAGATCAAGCAACTACGAACTTTTTCAAGACTGTGGAACTACAGTCGTGCATGGTTCGAGTCTTACTCTGAACTGTGTGCGGTACCTGCTCTAGGTCTGCCTGACCTAGACTGGCCCTTCATTCTCTTTGCACACTGGAAGGTGGTCATGACCTCTCTCATGTGGACACACAAGAGGAAGGTGGTCATGACCTCTCTCATGTGGACACACAAAGGTGCCAAAGTCTCTGACAGCCATTGTGGAGACTGGCAAGCTGGGCTAGAGTCACCACACGTGATTCAGCACCCTGCTATGGCTAACCCATCCCCAAAGCTGTACCCTCCTGATGACATCATCGACCACGACTGTTATGATCGGGTCGAGGGGGGGGAGGAGAGGGCTACCAAAGAGACTTCTCTGCATCCTGTATGTTCGAGGGGAATGAAGAATTCAGATGGATTACAAGTTGACGAAACTGTTCTGGAAGACGACTACGAAAATGGCATATGACAAGTCAAGCCGGAAGAGGATCCTTCGAATGTCCAAGAGAGACTGGTGAAGAAACATCAAGAAGGGTGTGCTGTGGCCTGACACACTCTCTGTTGTGCTATGCAGCATGCATGTCACACACAACAAGGAGATAGGCCTGAGCCCTTGCGTAATCATCACCGGAAGACCAATGTCATCGCCTGACAACATTGACTTTGTTTTTGATTTCCTACTCAAGGACTGTATCCAATTCACTCATGCTGTGCCATCCGCACAGAAGGCCGTGAGTGGGGTTTGGAAATAGTAACAAGAGGGAGGACAAGACCCTGCAAGCTGCACTCCTGCCTAGGGTGGCCATCGGTCCGTTTTTACGACCTGTTCACGACGTTCGTGTGTCCCTCTCTTTGTCTTTCCTTTCCTCCTAGCCTTTTGCTTATGGCCTCGAGATGCGAGGCAACGTCATTCACGCAAACTAGACCTTGACAGTCGGTCGCTTTCCGATATCTGCGGCCGCCATGTTACTCCAGATATAACCCCAGACCTAAATGCCTTTACAACGATACGAGGGTTCTCACAACTTTACAAACAGGGCAAAGAAACGTCTTTCTGCACGGGCGCTGTCTGTATTTTGAGCTCGTGTTGTTGGTTATCCAGCGTCTGCATGAAAAAAAAAAGGTTGACAGAAGCGGTTTGCCTCCCTTAAAACACCGCTGATAAACAGACTTCTGACCAATTTTGAGTAAAGTAAATCAAATTAATTGTTGGCTATTAGGCCTACGAATGCATGACTACCCAAAATACATTTTTAAAAAAAATATGAAACAGCCTACACAGACAACAACGGAAGGATTTGTCTATCGTAACCTGCCGTCTCTGATACAATATTAAGTTAGTGGTACTGATGACTCCTTTATCGGAGTGAGTGAAATGCGAAAATCCTTCCCCCAAAAAATATTGTTTTACAAGTAAAACTGTTGTTGGCAGCTGAGATAGTCTGAGGTAAGATGGCAACGCTGTTCCCTGATTTCTGCCTACAATTTAGAATGCCAACTTCACTGTTTTCTCCACGGAGGCGGGGATTCGGCAAGTCGAAGCAATGGGTGCGCGTGTAGTAAGGTGGACCTTTAGATGTTAGTTTTCCTAAAATAATAACCATCAGACTGATAGTTGTAATTGCACGACTACGCCACTGGGGGACTGCCACCCCAGAATATATTTTGATTTCAACCAATAAGGCACAACAGGTTCGGATAGAATGGACAAGAGACGTACCTTTGTTTAAAGGAATAACAATGTTTTCTTTATTAATACAATTGTAGTCAATTAAAACCCTGCGCCGCTGAGATAAAAACAGTAATGCACATTAGAACGGGGTTGGCTGCCCCATGATAAAAGGGGTTCACCGAGCTAGGCCAGCCGGGCAGGCTTACTAGTTGAGAATAAATTAAGTTCACCACTCGTGCACGAAACCAAGGGGCCTATGGTAAACGCCAGTCACACACACGCGCATAGGCTCACTACGCTATGTAAGTGATTAAATGACAATAAGTGTGGATATCCACTACACACAGAATAAATCCGTATAATCACACTCAAAACTACTAGTCTACTGTATGGCCCGGCCCGACTAGCGTAGGCCTACATGGGCCTAGAACTGCGACAGCCAAACCCCGTACAATGACAAAGTGACAAGCTAAAGCGGCGGACAGGCGAAAGAAAATTAAAGAAACAAACAAAACAGAAAGGCTAAACAATGTCGTAAGGGCAAAACAGCGGTGAGCAGCTGCCGCAAGCAGTCTGCCCACAGAGACAGACCCTCGACGTACTCTGAGGTGTCTGGAATTAGGTGAACATACACACAGATCAGTACATGTTACATACAAATAGTTGACAAATGTTTAACATGAGCTATACATAGGACAAAGGATCTTTACAAGCTCACCTCAACAACACTGAGAGGGAGGGGAAGCCACTGGGGTTAGACGCCACGGAAACTCTGGCTCCTGAGAATGAACAGTATGTTTAAATACACAGCTCTAGCTGGTTGCAGTCATCTAGACAAAACTGTGATCACACATACCTTGCTGCACCCGTAGCAAAGGCACCGGGCATCATCAGCGAATACCCGCACACCGGGAAGGCTCCAATGAGCCGGTCTAATTCATCTGGTTTTATAAAAACAATGGCATAGCCACCAATTACGGATTAGCCACTGAGCGGCTACCTGAGTCCCGTGACGTCATTGGGGTATGGGAACTGCTGAGGGACACACCTTACTGGACAGACAGTGCGCCCTGTTACACGCGCGAGGACGCTAGGTTAGAAAGTTAAGGGGCGGGGTTGTCCGGCCGAAGTCCGGACAGCTGGTCACCCTACTCCTGCCTGGACAATGTCCTAGTGACTAAGCCCAGCGGCTGGCATTACAACCTAATGGAGAAGGCCGTGGGAGGTTCTGTGGGTTACCAACTCTACAGTTAAATTACATGAAAAAGCAAAATAGATACATGCATATCACTGTAAAATGGTTGATAATGGTCCTTTGAGCTCATAAACCAATTCAGGACAAGTGTATCATGTTGACTTTGGCGTAATTTCCTTCTAGCGGTAGCAAGACTACGGAGTTCAGTGTGCGGAAGACTTTTCTTTGCTGTTAAATCAGCTGGGTTTCTTGTTTTGCGGAGTGTAGTTTGGGGGGAGAAAAGATAGGGTTTTTCCTTCAAGCCTGTATTGGTAGGTTTCCTATCCACTTTTCACCACACTCGACCTTGTCCTGAAAGCAAAACATTTTCCCTTTGGAGAGAGAGGAGAGATTTCTTTTCTAATCAGTTGTCAACATTTCAAAGAGTGATTACTTTTGTTTTAGAGTTTAATCACAACCAGCTAATCAAGTGTTAATCTGCTATGTGTTATTATTAATGCTTGCATATTCACTACATCTTAAGCCTATATATTAATGAACAGTATTAATCATTAATCATTAAGTAATTCCTAAGTAATGTTTCATTTAGTTAGATGTGTGTTGTCTCAGATACATGAGTATCTGGTCTCTCTGATACGGCGCTTGTTCTTTCTGTCATGACAGAATTGGACGAGATGCACAACATCTACCCAATACACCACATCTACCTTGGATGAAACCTCTGATGATGGAAATCAAGACACTTCCTGAACTTTGAACTTTTGAACTACACTGTGAAACACCGTGGCTGTGGGACGTTCGACGAGCATACTGAACCTGCTACTCTGATGTCCTGCTGACCTGCTGACGTGTGGCTGTAATGGCGGTCCTTTGGCCTGCTGTTGTATGTTTTGTCTTGCTCTGATTTCAGGCTGGCTGTGACATGATTATAGCCAACACGAGATACACAGGGAGACTGTTCTTTCTCCAAAATGCCCAAGGTTATGCTGCCGTCAAGACAACCAACAACGACTGGTTTTGCGGGCTGATGCACCTGAGGTCAACGGTTCTCAATATAGCCTATATGCCATCCCGTTCACTTTGTGTGAATTTATTATTGCCTTTAAGTGTGTTCACAGTGCCTGGTATACTTCTACTTTTCATTTCATTTAGCATAGAACCCGGAGTTTTCCCTGCTCTTCTATGTTGCTATTGTTTTATCTTCTGAAGTGTTCCTGTTGTTTTGCTCAAGCAAGTCTGTTCCAAGGCCAGACTTGTGCAAGTCAGACAACCAGACATTGCAGACTGATAGTTTTTATTTTCTCTTTGAGTTTCTTACTTTTTGCTACTATGCACTTAACCAGTTAATTTACTGTAATTTTTGGGAAAGTTATCAATTTAATCCTGAGTAATATATTTACAATATTTGACATTCGTCATGATTAGGAGTATTTGATTGAGGGTGGTTATTATTGCCTATTTTCTCAATTACTTATTGTTTATCCCTGTGTCTAACAGTTTGGTCATTCACTTGCTTTGTTAATTTGAAGATAAGAAAAAACGTTGTTTTTATTTATCTTGAGGGAGGAATGTTGAATTTGAGTGGTTTATCCAGCTGCATTTTGCAGCTGACCAACAACTGATTGACCATACTGTTAAGTTTTATAATGAAACTTTTGCCTATTCCTGTGTTCCAATCAATTGGGCCCTGGAATGTGACATGTTTACGGTTACTTTGCTGATATCTGGAGAGCTCAGAGCGAGAGTCTCTGCTGTTGAAGGCCGTTGTGCCAGGGCACAGTGTGCTCGCGCCTAACTTTCCAGATAGCAGACACATCTAGGCTGTGTGTTATCCTTAGCGATAGGTGATTTAATGCTTCGTCACTATTGGAGACATGGAGACGACATCTTCCTTAACTAATATCATACTTGCATACGTGTAACCTGCTGACATGAGGAAGACGGTATAAAAACCGTTGCCACCATTTTGTCAGCTGTCGATCGATTTGCCTGTCATTCGCCAGAGATAGGATGCTGCCTAGATAGTGAGACGCTGTGAGACTTTGTCTCATTTTTCTTTCTTTTTAACCTTTTTATTCTTTTACTTTTACTTCTTTTTATTTTCTTTTTATTCTTTTTGTAATCTCACTTTTTCTATAATAAATTGTATCCTGATCGATCCTTTTAACTACGAAGTCAAGATTTATTTTTAGTATTGCAAGTGAGTCAACTAAAACACAACGCAGAGCATTCATCCTTCAATTTTTATTGGAGAAGAGAATTTTGGAAACGTCCAAAATCTAACAGGCTACAGTAGGCCTACATGTCAGACAGAGCTTTACATTGTGATTGCTTCCCAAGCCTGAACCTTTTCTATGCTATAAACATCATAACAGCATGCACTGCAGGATACAGTGGTACATGTTGCTTATATTGCTGTAAAAAAAGATGTTGAATATGGCCAAGACAAGATATACAGTGAGCAATTCTTCCTTTACTTAATTGTGAAACCCCTTTAACATATTCTGCTATTTCTGGCTTATTATTATTGTTATTATTATTAATAATATATTTTTTAAATCATGATGATTATTATTATTGTTATTATTATTATTATTTTTATTTTTATTATTATTATATGGCTGTAGTATTAGTCACACGTTTTACCAGAGAGGTCTATGTAGAGCGGCTGTGGTTTTACTTTGAAGTGGAGATTTATTTTGATATACAAGATGACCACGTTTTGGTCCTTCGTCACTTCCTTCCTTACACTCAAGGAAAGAAATCAAAACAAACACAACCGAAAAGTGTTGGAACACGTGTAGACAACATTTCCATTGTTTGTGGTACAGAAAGCGCATTTAAAGGCCCGTCGCTTTACAGTCATATTTCTTCAGACGACAAAAAACCCTGACTGCTTTTTTGGATACGTCGAAAAAGTGGAGGTAGGTCCGTTAGTTCTGTAGCCGCAACCGCGTTCATTTCTCTGGTAGCACTACTACACGTTTTTTTCTTCTTTTTTTCTTGCCCTACTACACGTTGAAGTTGAACATTGATCGTGCTACACTGCACTTTCCGAGGAAAATCCTCCACTAAAACTTAGCCATGCTCTAGTGTCGTTGGAACGCCTTTATCTTTGATTATGCCATGCGTTTGCTGTGTCATTGTTCACAATGTCACAACAAGATGTCCATCTAGTGTTGTTCATGTTTAAAAGGTGCACAATGAAATGCACAGAAGTATGTATTGTAATATCATGTTGCACTGTAATTCTTAAGTTTAACTTAAGTTTAACTTAACTTAAGTTTAAGCGTTCTTACATAGTAATAAACATGTAAGAATTAATGAAATGCAAAATGCTTTTTTTTATGCAAGTGAAGATGGTAGATGCACCATGAACACAGTAAGTGTCATGCCATGCTTCTCAATGATAAGCAGAAGAAATAATGAAGGCATAAATACGGGCAGTCACTGGTTTTACACAACAGAATAAATAATGAAGTCATAAATATGGGTTTTCAAAGTGGAGGACGAGGGAGCCCTTGTGGGGCCGCAAGGGAGTTCATGGTTGAGGGGTTAGGGTATCAGACTTGTAGCCCAAAGGTTGTCGGTTCAACTACCGACCTGCCAGGTTGGTGGGGGAGTAATTAACCAGTGCTCTCCCCATCGTCCTCCATGACAGAGGCACTCTGAGCATGGCATGAATGCAATTTCATTATGTACAGTGTGCACTTTTGTCTTAGAGAGTCAACAATCAGTGAGGATGTGACTTCTAAACGGGTCAATACATGGTCTACACATTAAAATCGATTTAAGCCATCAAATAATACACATACTACTGTCCATGGTCCTGCTGGTCTAAGCTTTTACACTCAGTGGCCCTCATTTATCAAAGCAGCGTACGTCGAGAATCATACGTACGTCGTGCGTACGTTCTTTTTCTACGACCAGTTGGTATTTATCAAATCTCATCGTAAGCGCAGGAAAGATGAAATCCTACGACTGCTCTCAGACGGTGTACGCCGTTTTCAATTTGGACTTGAGATGACTATGATCACCATCTTGAGCAGCAGTTGTAGCGCAACAACTCATTATCATAAATATGTGGCCTACAGTGAGGAGAATAAGTATTTGATCACTTGCTGATTTTGTTGGTTTGCCCACTAATAAAGACATGATCATTCTATAATATTAATGATAAAATGTATTCTAATATGGAGAGACAGAATATCAAAAAGAAAATCCAGAAAATAACTTTGAAGAATATATTTTAATTGATTTGTATTCAATTGAGGAAAATAAGTATTTGACCCCTCTAGTCAAAGAAGACAAAATACTTGGTGGCAAAGCCCTTGTTTTCTCGTACAGAGGTCAGATGTTTCTTTCAGTTAATAACAATGTTTGTGGATATATTAGACAGGATTATTATCCACTTTTCTTGGCAGATCATCTCTAAATCGTTTAAGTTGTATGACTGTAGCTTGGCATATGGGAGCTTCTGTTCCCTTCACAGGATTATTATAGGGTTAATGTTTGGAAACTGTCTAGGCCACTTCATGACCTTAATGTGCTTCTGCTTGAGCTACTCCTTCGTTGCTTGGGTTGTATGTTATGGATTATTATCATATTGGGAGGCCAATCCATGACCCACCTTCAGTCCAGTGGTGGTGGAAAAGAGGTTGGCATGCAGCATTGTACGTTTACATGTCTCCCTCCATCCATTTCTTGACAATGTGAAGTTGTCCTGTGTCTTGGCCAGACAAACAACCTCAAAACATAATGTTACCACTTTCATGTATGATGTTGGAGATGATGTTGTTCTTGGGATCATAGGCAGCATTTCTCTTCCTCCAAACACATCGAGTTGTGTTAATGCCAAACAGTTTGATTTTGGTGTCATCTGATTCCAGCACCTCCCAATCATATCCTAATCCAGTTTGATGTTCATTGGCAAACCTCAGGTGAGCCTGAACAGGTTCCTTCTGAAGTAGGGGTACCATACATGCACTGCAGGATTTTAATCCGCTGTGGTATTAAGTGTTTCCAATAGTTTTCTTAGTGATTGAGGTCCCAGCTGCCTTGAGATTATTTCCTAGATCCTCCCATACAGTTTTAAGGTGCTTTATTTCTTTTTTTTCCTGATTATTAAATTCCCACAATGTCAAATCTTGTATGGAACCACAGACAGGCCTAAGATTGATGATTGATGATCATTTCGTATGTCCTAAAATTGGGAAGAAATGTACCAACAATTTGCTCCTTAATATCCAGGAGCCCATTTCAGCCTTGTTGGGTTCTAAAATTGTCCCTGACATCCTTTGACAGCTTTTTGGTCTGTCTCATGTTGGCGAGTTTAGTTTGATTGATTGACTGATTCTATGGACTGATTCTGCACATTCAATGCGTCTTTTGTGCAGGTTACTATTAACAGGTGTGTTAAATTCAGATAACAAGTTGATTGGAAGTGCCATTTGATCTGCAGGATCAGAACTCTTAATGGTTGGCAGGGGATCAAATACTTATTTCCCTCAATTAAATATTAATCAATTAATATATATTCTTTAGAGTTAATTTCTGGATTTATTTTTTGATATTCTGTCTCTCCATATTAGAATACATATTATCATTAACATTAAAGACTGATCATGTCTTTATTAGTGGGCAAACCAACAAAATCAGCAAGTGATCAAATACTTATTCTCCTCACTGTACATAATTACAAAATGTTTTTACATTGTATATTTTGGCTATAAGCCAACGTCTACCTGTTTGAATTGGTGCACCCTTCCTGAGAGCGCTGCGTTAATTTGGCATAGGAACAAGAGACTTCTAATTTGTGATTTGACGTGATGTGTGAATATTTTTGCAATATAGGCCTACAGCCGGGGAATGTGCCTTCAGTCGTGGGATGAATGACCGACGTCCGTTCTTTTTAACAGCTGGGAGTTCATGCGCACATCAATCAATAACCTACAGACAGTCCTAATAATCTCCCGGTTGAGTTTCAACGTTTGATCGCACACAACTACTATCCGAATATAGGCTACACCACGTGTGTGTCCTATAACATTTTATAGTCGTCCACTCCATAGGTGGTAAAAGGGCTATCCGGTCGAAGGACTTGAGCGCTGGAGAGAAGCAGGGCGCACATGAGCGCGAGAAGGATGTAGCGCACTGGACATGTACAACTCTCCTTCCCCAACCAATTGTTTGGGCACTGTTTGTTGGCCAGTTTCACGTAGGACCCTTTTCTTGACCTCGTTTACAAAATATAATCATATTTAATTTTCATATATTTAAATAGTATTCATTTAAAAATATCTTCATTATGTCTACTGTAGTCAATCAAACATTTCATTGTGGGCTAACCATCATTATTTGGAAATCAATCTCTACCCCTTCCATATTGAGAACCGAAACAGTGTTGACGACTGCTGTGGATTATATCCACGTGTTATTTTGTTGTCTACCTCGCGTAAAGCCTACTTTCAAGCTGTCAATCAACCAGAAACGTGGATGTTTTAGCCGGTTTGCGTCTCTCCATGTCGCAAACTCAGGGGTGCTGTCTCCTTCCCGCCAGTTTAGAGAAGGTGTGATTATTCTAATTGCGATGGTTTTCAGACGCTGGATTTATCAACAGCCGCTCGCTCTTACGATGAGATTGGAGAGGTACACATGTTTAGTAAATCTCACGTGAGCCTCGTCGTACGACAAGATCTGCGCTCATTTCTGCGATGGTTTCTACGCAAGTTTGATAAATGAGGGCCATTACCTTGTTCCTAGCATGCTGGTTTAGGCTTGCACCGCCATTACTGTGAGGTTGGATTGCAAATGTAAAAGGAGACAAACTTTGCCAGTAATTATCATGTTTTTTCTGTCCAGTTTCAAGGTCTGTAGAACACTTCTAAGATGCCCTCTGCAGAAGTCAACTCTCCACTCCAGCTGATGAGGAGCGTCAAAGAAGAGACGGAGGAGTTCAGATTAGCTGATTCTCCTGAACAACTGAACATAAAAGAAGAGAGAGAAGAGTTCCCTGGTTCTTCATCCCAGCTGAACATGAAAGAAGAGAGAGAAGAGTTCCCTGGTTCTTCGTCCCAGCTGAACATGAAAGAAGAGACAGAAGAGTTCCCTGGTTCTTCAGAACAGCTGAACATAGAAGGAGAAGAGACAGAGCAGTTCCCTGGTTCTCCACTTCAGCTGAGGGGCTTAAAAGAGGACAGCGAGGAGACCCTGCGTTCTCTGTACAGTCTGAGGAGCGTATCTGTAGTGCTGGTGGACTGCTGTAGACCACAAGGACGACAGGAGAACAATGAAGAGAACCACAGAGATGTCGAGCCAAGCAAGAGATCTGGTAAGACATAAATACAAATCAACTCCAAATTACACATTTTAATGTGAAATTCAGAGGAAATGTTGTCGGTAGTAAATAGAGTGAAACAGCAATGTTCATTTTACTCAAACACGTGTATAAGTATCATTTTGAACTAGTATGTGGTCACCACAGTCCGCAGCTGTATCGAAAGATCCGAGATCCGAACTGGGTACATAAAGTATGTTACAACTGCAGGTCAGAAAGCTTTGAGACTTTTCTTTTTACATTTATTCAAAATTCAAATAGTATAATATTTAATAATGCATACTGAACGGCAGAACATGCAAAAATGCATGTGTATGTCTAAGAGTGATTCAACGACTCGCCTGCGCTTTTGGCAAAAGCAAAATGTTAATTATCAGTATTTTTTTTCAACTAAATGACCTAGTTACATAGTTTATATATTTAAGTTTCCAAGCTTAATCTTAAATCATTTGATAAATACTCTAATGAAAGCAAACATTTGCTTGATTATTTTGTCAACAGTGTTATGGACAAATACTATGTCATTTCAAACATATAAAAAAATACTACAGAGTTGAAACAACATACGTTTGAAAGTGCTTATCTCTTATTCAAATAAATGTACAGTGTTTCTCTTAAGTACCACGGGTACACTTGGTAATATTTTCAAAACATTTTGAGACCTAAGTGCGCGGGCTCTTGTTGATTTGGCGTGGAATGACCCTTATATGAAAGATACATGTTTGCTAATGTCCAAAACATCATTGGATGCAATTAATAGTTAGTGGAATTGGCAAATAAAATCCATGGACTTAAAAGTGCAGTCGAATCGTAGAATCACTCCTAAATTAATTATTTGTGATGTGTGTTTGACCCAGAGATGTTTAGATCAAATGGGTTAATGACAGACAATCCCTGTATAAAATGCTGGGTTGCCTCGGCCTACCTTCCTCTGGGGCCTGGATGGGGTGCATGGCAGCGTAAAGCAGACAGAATTCTGTGAAATGTACACAGACCCTTAAGACATGGAATCTGTGGCAGTTTCAATGATGTTGCTGAAGTTCTGTGTTGTTGTGTTCTCTGGCAGAGAGGAAATGTTGTCGGTAGTTAATAGAGTGAAACAGCAATGTTCATTTTACTCAAACACGTGTATAAGTATCATTTTGAACTAGTATGTGGTCACCACAGTCCGCAGCTGTATCGAAAGATCCGAGATCCGAACTGGGTACATAAAGTATGTTACAACTGCAGGTCAGAAAGCTTTGAGACTTTTCTTTTTACATTCTTTTGTAAATTAATTATTTGTGATGTGTGTTTGACCCAGAGATGTTTAGATCAAATGACTTAAGACATGAAATCTGTGGCAGTTTCAATGATGTTGCTGAAGTTCTGTGTTGTTGTGTTCTGAAGTGTTTTCCATGATGGAGTTATGGAAGTGTTTTTTTAATAGTTTGCAAATGAATATCTTATTATCTGCAGCAACACAAGTATTGAAGGAAAAGACATGTTTATTGTCTTAAGCCCTGTTCAGACAGGGCTACCGTAGTTTAATTCGATTTTTCTCTCAGAACGCTGGTAATAGAAATGGCTGATGCGGACTGCATTAAATAGTCTCTGCAAAGAACAGAAAGTGGCAGGGATAAATCTTTACACACCGTTGTGACTAATATTAATTTCCATTTAACTCTTCACAGGGCATCTGCTACTCTGCAGTTCCAGCGGAGCGGAGTTTAGTGGAAAAACACATTCTGCTGCCTTCACTACAGAGAGGCCGTACCCTTGCAGCCAGTGTGACAAGAGCTTTAGGACAAAACAAAATCTCCAAAACCACCACAGTGTTCACACGGGGGAGAAACCATTTTCAAGCTTAGACTGTGAAAAGACTTTCTCAATGGCTACTACCCTCCAGCTGCATCGCCGCATTCACACAGGAGAGAAGCCGTACGCTTGCAGTCAGTGTAACAAGAGCTTTAAGAGAAAAGATGAGCTCCAAATGCACCAGCGTGTTCACACAGGGGAGAAACCATTTTCATGCAAAGACTGTGGAAAGAGTTTCTCACAGTCTTCTCACCTCCACACACATCGTCGCATTCACACTGGAGAGAGACCGTACGCTTGCAGTCAGTGTGACAAGAGCTTTAAGTCAAAAGCAGAGCTCCAAATGCACCAGCGTGTTCACACAGGGGAGAAACCATTTTCATGCACTGACTGTGGAAAGAGTTTCTCACAGTCTTCTAGCCTCAACACACATTGTCGCATTCACACTGGAGAAAAGCCATATGTTTGCAGCCAGTGTGACAAGAGCTTTAAGTCAAAAGCAGAGCTCCAAATGCACCAGCGTGTTCACACAGGGGAGAAACCATTTTCATGCACTGACTGTGGAAAGAGTTTCTCACAGTCTTCTAGCCTCAACACACATTGTCGCATTCACACTGGAGAAAGGCCGTACGCTTGCAGTCAGTGTGACAAGAGCTTTAAGTCAAAAAAAGAGCTCAAAATGCACCAACGCGTTCACACAGGGGAGAAGCCATTTTCATGCATAGATTGTGGAAAGAGTTTTTTGTCATCTTCTAAACTCCACAAACATCGTCGCATTCACACTGGAGAGAAGCCGTACGCTTGAAGTCAGTGTAACAAGAGCTTCTCATAGACTTCTCACCTTAAGACACACTTGTTGTCACACTTGAGAGAGTAAATGAGTCGCTGTTACACGTGAGTGAGGCCGTACACTTGCAGCCAATGTGACAAGAGCTTTAAGACTAAGAATCTCCTCATATGTCACCAGCACATTGATACAGTAGAGAAACCCTTCTCATATGCTGACTGTGGAGAAAGCTTTAGGAGGAAAGCAGACCTTAATATTCACCAGAGGCTTCACACAGGAGACACACACGTGGGGGAAACCTCTATTCATACAAAGACAGCAGGAAATGTAATGTTTTAGGAGTGTACATGACCACTTCCCACCACTTACTGTATTTCTCAAACCAATGAGGGAATGAGATGGGTAATTCTGGTCAGTATTAACCCATTGGCGCCTAAGCCAGTTCTTAGAAAAGGTCCCCAATGCCTGAGGGTTTTCTGAGATTAGAACAATTGGTTGAAAACTCCCATGAAAGTTTCAATATCTCAGCCTCTGGAACTCATAGGGCCATGGGATTAATTGCATTTAAAAGGTAAAATGCTCTGCTTTCGCAGGATTATGCTCATTCAGCATGAACACTAATACATTTTCCTTAAAGAAATCATATCTCAATCAAATGATTGAAAAAAGGTTTATGTGCTTTCAGGATAATGCTTGATGCTGCTATTTATTATAGGCTATTACTATTGCTTCAGTTACAATAGCCGACCATAACTAAATCATAATAATCATTATTATTATAAATATAAGGCAGTCATTTCTGCCATAAGTCGGGGGACATTTGTCTGATACAGACACTTGCTCTCCCACCGGCGAGTATGGCCGTTTCATTCCTCCAAACGTTATGCAGAGACCGATGAGTTATTTCATATCCTATTTTGAGACGGGGCTCCACTTTGAGCTGGATGTGTGGCCGCGCGTCTATAATCCGCATGTCTACCGTTGTCTGCCTCACCAATAGGCTATCAGCATATCCGCAACTTCCTCTGTGAAAATATTCTGAAATATATCTAAAGGACGTGCTTCCTCAGATATTGGCAGTGTCGGAGTGAACTTTTGGTAACGTCAGGGGCGAAATCTAGCTGACTGCCAGACTATTTGGAAGCCACTCGTCGACCTCTTCATACGGCTGCGGCAAATCACGCTCCTACTCTCTATCTAAAGAGTCTTCAATCATATTTCCTTTCCTCGATTAAAATATCTTCATTACCTTTCAGCCGAACATCACGTTTCGCTAACCACAGTCTTTTTTTCTTACCTGTGTGAAATGGCTAAACGGATGTGTGCAGAATCGAGCATGGTGGATTTCGTTTGACATTATTGTCGACGAAACAAACTTTTTTTTTTTGAAAATCGAGAACACCCACCTCGTGTGTATTTGAACAAAACATTGTCCCATGCGTCTTGTAAATATTGACAAACGGTGCCAATGGGTTAATGAATGAGGACACCTAAATAGAATGACACATGAGACAATGGAATGGTGGAATGGAGAATGAATAGTAAATGACCATTTAGTTTAATTCAACCATTACAGTTAATCATTACAATTAACACAATGATACACTGTAAACGATAGACTACAGTTGCATTAACAGGATGAATACAATGTACTTCTTTGTACTACTTACATGGTTACCACCACACATGCTTTACACGTCTAAAAATAAATGTGCTTGTCTTGTTGTCATCAGACCACAGGACATGGTTCCAGGAATCCATATCCTTAACCTGTTAGTCTCTGATGAGACCATGATGAACATGTTGTTTTAGATGGTGTCAAGCATGGGTGGTGATAACCAAGTGAGAAGTACAAAGAAAAAGCATCCCATGTTTACAGTCAAGAATGGTAGAGGGACTGACATGGTTTGGGGTTTAACGAATGCCGCCATCATTTGGAAACTGAATTCCACAAGAGCATGTAACATGAGTACTGAATCAGATCATGATCCTCTGTATGGCGTTATAACACAGCGGCGTAATCATTTTAATTTCACAAAACTGGAAAAATATGTCTGAAGTTATACTAAGAAGTTTTCTTTTGTAACACCAACAGTTGTTGTATTAAACCTACTCTATGTAGAATTTGGAAATAACTTGTGTGCTTATTGAAATATTGTTGAAAAGTTTCAGAAGAGGTAGCCTAGTAAAACAGCGCCACCCACTGGACGGCAAAAATGCTTTGCCTGCAAGTGGGTCTGGCCTCGGATCAGTCGAACATTTTGAACGCATTGCCCTGAATCTGGCAAACCAATCACAACGCAGAGATTTGTTTTGAATCAAAGCGGGCAGAGTTTTGAGGGAGTGACGATGAAGCTTGCAACGCTGGGAAAGCACATCCACGAGAAAGATATCACTGATTGGTCAGAGCGTTGGCCTATAGGCACAGGTACGGTTTGAAAGACAACGCGTTGTTCTCATCAACAGTCTTCGGATGTACTATTCATCGGGGCCAGACTAAATTACACATCCAATCTCACATTTAGGCTGGTTTATCAGGCTGCAGAAGAGGCATTTTCCCAAGAGGCACAATTACATCATGACATCCCCTTTGTCATGGGGGAGGTTACACATGTCAATCATCCCAAGACTGTTTATGTACTTTTCCCCCCACTTTTCTTTTGTTTGGCTTACTTTGTAATTTGTTTCTTTGTCTTTTTTTGTTTTGTTTTTGGAGTGCAGCCTTTGTCATTGGCACCCTTGGGTGATTGCAGTCACCACACCCCTACGCACCTGTCAGGTGCTTCTGAAAGTTTTTTTTTAAGTATCACCTACCCAGGTTTGCCATATTGACTCTGAAGAAGACGTGTGAACGTCGAAACGTTAGTCTTGGTGCTTGCCTAATAAAACAAGTTAATTTTCACATCTGAAGATGCTCCGGTGATTCCTTTCTTCCCCTGCATTTACTAAGTTCTTTCCCGAGACGCACCATATTGTGAAGTGCAGGAGCGCGGAGGATATCTGTCTTTGCTAAGTGTTTATGTACTGTATGGGTGCATTCCAATATACGACCTTGCGTCCTCCACTTGTGCTTGTGGCCTCACGTTTTGCTGATGGCCCGCCTCTGTGGAGAAAACAATTAAAGTGTATATCTCAGGTTAATTTTTATTCAAAATAATGGACTTCCTTTGATAGTTCTACCACTTCAACAATTATCCATCATTTTTTTCATGCAACAGGGCATCAGAAAATGAAATATAATGAGGAAAAGTGTGTATTTTCAGTAACATGTTCAAAGAATTCTAATCTATTGTGTGACGTCAGGCGAGGCCATTCAGTAGCCCGCAGTAGCGGTAGCCCTGTATTCTGTACGGTGTGTGATTGAATTATGCCGTACGGGTATGAAATAAATATCATTGCCAATATTATATCATGACCGCTACAGGGTGCCATGTGACCGTGAGGCAGTAAAATAGCCTACCAGTGTTCGAACAATACCAAAAAAAAAAAAAAAGGGGGGGGGGGGAGTGGTTACGATTGCGCTTGCCTCAAAGTGCGAGTCTCGAAGGGCTAGGCCTACCATGTGATTTCAAATTTCAAGTAGGCCTACAGTACAATGTACCAGAGATGTGGACTTGTGACTTGTGACTCGGACTGACTTGTGACTTGAGTCACAAATGACTCGACTTGAGACTTGACTTGCCAATATTAGGAGTGACTTGTGACTTGACTCGACTTGTACACTATTGACTTGAGACTTGACTCGACTTGACAGTTTTAGCTTGCAATGACTTGCAATTGTGCTCCAAGTCAATGAATATATACACTGTATATTTTTTTGCATTTTGTGTGTGAAAAAAATGCATGAAAGAAAGAAAAATAAATGATTTACCTTCAACCATAGTCAAAAACCATGCTAAAAAATATATATGATCAATTGTGGGTTGCATGGTCACCCAAACAAACATGAAAGCTTGTCTGCAGCCGTGCTGTAATGGTTAGGGAGTTGGGCTGGAGATCACAGAGTTGCAGGTTTGAATCCCACCCTTAAACCCACCTCTTCCTACATCTCCATCCATGACTGAAGTGCCCTTGAGCAAGGCACCTAACCCAATATTGCTCAAAGGACTGTCACCAATATATGCGTTGGATAAAAGATAAGAGTAATTTAATGAATAATTATAAACCGTGGTAAAACCATGGTTAGTTTTCAGAGTAAAACCATGGTTCAATTTATAGTTAAACCTAGTAAAACCAAAAACCAATGTCGAACTAGGGATGCAAATTATCGGTTAATTAATTAATCATTAGTTGATAGCCTTATCAATCGACTTACGATTAATTGATAAGCGGCGTTTTCCCCCCAAAATCTCAATGTTTCTAAAAAAAACAACAAAAAAAACTACTAAATCTAAAAAACTATAATAAAAATTAAGATAAATACCACATTTAAATTAATTCTATTTCAATTCTTTAATCCAAAGGTGATTTAAATATTCCCATTATTCACACCCCTTTTCACACACTCTTCACATGCCCATTTCACCTGGGTGTCTTTGTCAGATGAATTATCGATTAATTGCGATTAATGTTTTTTAATCGATTAATGCACTGATCGATTAAAGTCGAGTAATCGATTAATTGTTTGCATCCCTATGTCGAACCATGCTCAAAAAACTGAAATCATAGTATACCATGATCGATTTTCGGGACATGACTGGCGAAGGGGGACATGCAAAGCAGTGTGGAGAGGTAATGAATTTATGACCAAAGGTAATTGTCAATATTGCACATATAATACAAGGTGACTTGTTAATGACTTGGAAAAAATAAGACTTGGACTTGGACTTGACTTGGCTTTGGCACGACTTGGACTTGGACTTGACTTGACTTGGCTTTGGCATGACTTGGACTTGGACTTGACTTGGTCAAATGTGTCGTAACTTGTGACTTGACTCGGACTTGATTGGAAGGACTTGAGACTTACTTGCGACTTGCAAATTAGTGACTTGGTCCCATCTCTGCAAATTACCATACATTGTTAGTATCAACCTTTAGTAGGTCTATCATGCCATTTCAGCATCATGTCCAAGTGGGAACGAATGTAAACAGCGACAAATTATAAATAAATAAAACCGTTTGGGTGAATCATTCGCTCCAAGCTTTTTAACGGCAAGGTGCAAAGCAGTCGGCTGCATTGTAAGAGTGCCAGAGATTACCAAATTCCACACGGCCGTCAGCAGAAAACGAATGAACCTCCCTTGCAATACGTCCGAGAACATCAGTAGCCTACACCGTATGTCAAATGGCGCATTTGTCTACTTGTTTCGAGCACCACGTTTCATTGTCATTGCCGCGAGTTTCTGACAAACCACATAGTTGAGCTGCACAACGTGACACTATCATACACAACATGATGAAGCGCCCCCCTCACGTTTGACATCCTCGGGCCGAAGTGTCATAAGGGGGTAAAGACCGTGAACATAGTGACACACACTTCACAGTGGTGTTGGTGAAAACGAAACGAAGTTGCCTCCCACGGCCCAAACGCAAAACAATGCCGAACATTGAATGCCCTCTCAGTTGTCCTGGCTAGGGCAACTGGCGCGTTATCACTGCTTCTTATTCAATGTACCAGCACTTGCATTGTACTCGCGCTGCACTTGTCTCACAATGCAATCAGCTGCGTGCTCCGGGCGAAATAGTCAACTCTCCCACCTTGTGGACACAGAAGGGAACAATTTGAAGAACGCGTTTCAGACGGACGGACAGACATAGCCTACCCTCTTATAGAGATGGGACGCATCTAAAAACGTGGATCCAACGCGCGTAGTAGGAAAATAGAGACTGAAAAGATACAACCAAAAGGCTCTACTCGAAGGCTCCAGCCAACGCTGTTGAAAGATTGTTTGCCTCTCTCCCTGGCCATCTGAATGAGATGCTTTTGTCAAACGTCATACCAAATCTACATAGGCCTAGGTTAGTTTTGGTATTTATGTTTATAGGCCTATTTGATCTGGCGACTATTGTTGTTTTACTGTCTTGCTTGAACCGCTCTGTTTGGATTACTTGAAGATTTTCCATGGATTATCCGGCATCGTCTCAGTGCCGTGAGTAACCTGGAACATAAGTAGGCTATATCATCAGAGGTGAGCTTAGTCACTTTTGGCCGCGAGAGACTTGGAAGGTTTGGATTTGCGCCACACAACGTGGATTATTGAAACTGAAGACTTGATTTCTTCTATATGGATACTTTCGTTTGGTAGGCCTATAATAACGGACAGTGCAGTTTTTTTGTGACACACGGACTTTTTTTTTTCAAGGAATATAGGTTAACCGAAATAGTCCCGCCGCCGCGTGGGTTAGGCCTACCTATGCTATTGATTTGTGACACGCATGTGGGTGACCTTTATTGAAGTTGCATGTAATTCTATTGAACTGAAAATAGGCCATGTGATTTTTACAACAGCGACATGACTCGGGTGGTATACTTTAGCCTACTGTTTTGCACCTAGGAAAAGTTTGACGCGATTTCAGCACCATGGACAGTCACTCCCCAGTCGGGCGAAAAGCACCACATTTTAGGCTACGCAGATCATTTCAAGAGACCCGTTTGTGCTGTTTGTAATTTAGGTAGCCTATTGCATTTAGCTGACACGATATTGGCAGTTAATTAAAAATGATTAAAAGCAAGCCCAAAAATATGAAGGGATTAGGCTAGTAAAAAAAAGAAGCCCATGTCGCATAGCCTAGTCTAGCCTATAGGTCCAAGCAGAATTTGCAACCCTGCATGAATAGCATTTCTACTAAAACTAGTTGGCCAAAAGTTACTAAATCATTTAGAAGTTGTTACAGTGCCCTGCATGAGAAAAGCCGCACGATTACCGGTAGTTGCGATTTCTATTATAGGCCTGCAGGCCACGGCCGTTATATCATTAGTGATCGTCACCTCGCCTATGTAAAATTCCAGGCAAATAAAATTAGAACGTTCACCCATGGCCTCGCCTGACGTAGTCGCCAGGTTACGGTTAAACCCACATTTGCCACAACAAACAACAGAAATCGTTGTTTAACATCGTTTTTGGAGGGACTTATATATGTGGATCATTTATTGAATACAGTGTGTACACATTGATCCAAAGTAGTGGTTAACCTGCGATATACACTTTAAGTTTCCACGCTGTCAGCCTAGCCAAAACAATTTTTTGGGGGACTATTCTTCATTCACCATCCAGTTTGCAAATGAGAAAATGACTTTACAATTAAAATATAATGCTGCTGTCAGTGATGTCATCATGATGTATTACTTCCTGGTACGAGGCCACAAGCACAAGTGGAGGACGCAAGGCCGCATATTGGAACGCACCCTATGTGTGTGTGGGGCGGGGGTAAACAAATGTACAGTAGCAGCAATGCAGATACAGGGCTTGGACAAAATGACAGACACCTGTCATTTTAGTGTCAGAAGTTTCATGGCTCAAGTGGACCAGCCTGTTGGCTTATCTTCATTGATTGTATGTTGTACAAGTATAGTGAAGTGTGAAGGTTAGCAGGGTAAAAGCACAGTTTTGCTCAGAATTTCACAATGCACACAACATTATGGGTGACCAATCGGAGATCAAAAAGGAGAAATTCTTGTTGCGCGTGTAACTGTTGCATCTTTGACTGAGACAGCAAGTCTTTGTGATGTATCAAGAGCCATGGTATCCAAGGTAATATCTACATACCACCAAGAAGGATGAACCACATCCAATAGGATTTTCCTGTGGACGCAAGAGGAAGCTGTCTGAAAGGGATATTTGGGTGACCGGCCGTGGGTATTGACCCTGTGGAGCTCTCGATGGGCCGCTCTGGTGGAAACAGGACAGTAGTCCTTTATTGCACTGGTGTTAGAAGTCTGAAATCTCACATTACCAGACTCCAAAGTAGTTTCTTCCACCAAGCAGTTAAGATGGCTGAAACACATGTTGAAGACAACAAGGCACATTTTTGCACACCCCCCCCCCCCTCTCTCTTTTTGTTCTTTTTAAATCTTTTTGAGGACACGAAAACACAACATTTTTAAAAATCTTTATTGGCTTCAAACCTATAATTAGACGTAATAAACAAATCTTGAATCTTAATATTGCTGTTGCATGTTAATAGGCCTGAGCCCTCTGTAGGATACGCATTAGTTTATAAGCATCATAACAGCATTAACAGCACAGCAGGATACAGTCATGGTGGGCTACAGTAGGCCTACATGTCAGACAGAGCTTTACATTGTGATTGCTTCCCAAGCCTGAACTTTTTCTATGCTATAAACATCATAACAGCATGCACTGCAGGATACAGTGGTACATGTTGCTTATATTGCTGTAAAAAAAAAGATGTTGAATAAATGACCAAGACAAGAAATACAGTGAGCAATTCTTCATTTACTTAATTGTGAAATCCATTTAACAGTTTCTGCTATTTCTGGCTTATTATTATTGTTATTATTAATAATAATATATTTTAAATGATGATGATGATGATGATGATGATGATGATGATGATGATGATGATGATGATGATGATGATGATTATTATTATTATTATTATTATATGGTTGTAGTATTAGTCACACGTTTTACCAGAGAGGTCTACCGTATGTAGAGCGGCTGTGGTTTTACTTTGAAGTGGATATTTATTTTGATACACAAGATGGCCGCGTTTTGGTCCTTCGTCACTTCCTTCCTTACACTCAAGGTCAACGATAGAAATCAAAACAATCACAACTGAAAAGTGTTGGAACACGTGTAGACTACATTTCCATTGTTTGTGGTACAGAAAGCGCATTTAAAGGCCCGTCGCTTTACAGTCATTTCTTCAGACGACAAAAAACCCTGACTGCTTTTGGATAAGTCGAAAAAGTGGTTAGTTCTGTAGCCGCAACCGCGTTCATTTCTCTGGTAGGCCTACAACACGTTTTTTTTTTTCTTGCCCTACTAAGTTTACACCTTGAAGTTGAACATTGATCGTGTTATACTGCGCTTTCCGAAGAAGAGCCTCCACTAAAACTTAGCCATGCTCTAATGTCGTTGGAACGCCTTTATCAACAAGATGTCCATCGAGTGTTGGATTACTTTTTCAACAAGATATAGAACTAGCAGTTTGATTATGGTGTGTGACTGCTTCTTCAGACCTGCGTTAAGGATAAGCCAACACCTTTTCAGGCCGCTGTTATTGTGGACTTCACGGTTCCCAAAGGCTCCAAGTGTTTTTTCCCCATCTGAGCGCGCAATGAGACTCGTGGAGAAAAAGATCATGTTCTTGTGGCGATGAAGGCATAGAAATGAAAGGCTTGCGTTACATGTGACTTCTCCTGGTTAAACAAGAGTTAAATAAATTAAAAAATAATAATCCAGAGACATTGAATGGCTACCACTAGAATTTCTGAAATTGTATGTGGTGTTTTGAAGAATTTTAATGAATGAAAATGAATAAAAGACCTTATTAGAATGGCATTTCTCACAGGCACAGTTTGACATCACATCTCCAATCGCATATGTTGACTGCCATCACCATTTCATGTTTACAAGGTGCACAATGAAATACACAGAAGTATGTATTGTAAGAATAATATCATGTTGCACTGTAATTCTGAAAGTAAGAAACTTAAGTTTAAGCGTCCTTACATAGTAGCCTAATACACATGTAAGAATTAATGAAATGCAAAATGCTTTTTTTTTTGCAAGTGAAGATGGTAGATGCACCATGAAGACAGTAAGTGTCATGCCATGCTTCTCAGTGATAAACACAACAGAACAAATAATGGAGGTATACATATGGGTTTTCAAAGTGGAGGACGAGGGAGCCCTTGTGGGGCCGCAAGGGAGTTCATGGTTGAGGGGTTAGGACAGGGGTGTCAAACTCAAATTGACTGAGGGCCAAAATCAAAGTTTGGAATGAAGTCGCGGGCCGAACTCAACTATTATTCATGAAAATGGACTAAAATTGTGCATTCATGCAATTCATACTCATAGTTAAATTTCACATACACTCTTTCCCATCATATTTGTCTGTTCAAATGTGTCTGCACATCCTGTGATACTGCAAATTTCAGTTCAAGTTGTGTTGCGTTGTACATTAATGGTGTATGTGGGCCAACTGTAATACACATTCAAAATGATCTCGCGGGCCGGATAAAATGGCTCCGCGGGCCAAATGTGGCCCCCGGGCCTGAGTTTGACATCCCTGGGTTAGGGCGTCAGACTTGTAGCCCAAAGGTTGTCGGTTCAATTCCCGACCTGCCAGGTTGGTGGGGGAGTAATTAACCAGTGCTCTCCCCATCCTCCTCCATGACTGAGGCACTCTTGAGCATGGCATCAATGCAATTTCATTATGTGCAGTGTGCGCTTCTGTGCGTGTGTGTCTTAGAGAGTCAACAATCAGTGAGGATGTGACTTCTAAACGGGTCAATACATGGTCTACACCAGTGGTTCCCAACCTATGGGCCGAGGCCCACTGGTGGGCCCTAAAGGTATTCCAAGTGGGCCTTGAAATCATTTCCTAAAAATAATAATCATATTTTGGTGTGTGTTACTGTTGATTTATTTGAGTTTTATTCTTAATTTGGTCAGAGGTGGCCCCCGAACATTTTTGACAATTTGGAGTGGGCCCCAAGGTTGGGAACCCCTGGTCTACACATTAACTAGCCTAGCGAGCCAGACCCGTACAGCAAAAAGCTGTACCAGGGTCTAGGAGGGCTGGGCAGCAGTGTGGGCGGGATAAACGGTTGCTTCAGCACTCAACGCCACGCAATTGGATGGCAAACAACCAATCCCCACACACTTCTGTGTAACGTCACAGCTGTCTTGTGAAGCGGCAATTCCGAGCCGTCGTAGCAGTGAATGCGTGTGATCACCACAGCCACAAACAAGTTTCCTAATAAATCGTGTTTTCACTTACATAGTTCAAAAATGCCTCGTTTTCAACCACACGGCCCTTCTTGATCATCCAGCGAAATGTTGAGCAATTTGGGGCTTGTTAAATGGTTATATTTATGATTGTTGTCAACATGGCATGTTCGGTGTTAGCTAGCTAGCTGTATACCCATAACTAATACACGGCTGGATATTAGACGACAGATTGGCTAGCCGCTAGCTCGGTAGACTCTAGGTGTCATTCCCATCTATTTAGTAAGCGACTTACAGACTTTCAAAGCTCCCAAATGTCTCATTTTAATGACATGGATCTTATTAGAATTTGGGGCAGGCATATAATACAAGGCTGGATACCTAGCTCTGTGTTATTGGCGACAGGTTAGCTAGCCAGCGAGGGCCCCTTTGTAGGTGGAGCGGCAAATTCGAGCCGTCGTAGCAGTGAATGCATGTGATGACCACAGCCACAAACAAGTGTCCTAATAAATCGTGTTTTCACTTATACAGTTCAAAAATGCCTCGTTTTCAACCACATGGCCCTCCTTGATCAACCAGCGAAATGTTGAGCCATTTGGGGCTTGTTAAATGGTTATATTAAGACTGGATACCTAGCTCTGTGTTATTGATGACAGGTTAGCTAGCCACTAGCTTGGTAGACTATGCCATTCCCATCTATTTAGTAAGCTACTCAAAGACTTTCAAAGCTCCCAAATGTCTCGTTTTTAATGGCATGTGTCTTATTAGAAATTGGGGCAGCAATTTCATTCTACACCTACAGTAGTGGTCTGATAATAGCGTGACTATCTGGTCCTGTAAAATGCTCAACTTAGCTTACCGAGCTAGTTTAAAACATCGAATGATCAAATGGTATTGTGTTGTGATCTATTTGTGTCCGATAAGTTCATGGTGTATTATTACATCAGTCCATGTCAGACACGAAATGTATTATCATCCAGGCTTTTTAAATTAAGCGCACTTTCGTGCTGTACGTAGCACGGACGGACACCATGCTTCTTCTTAGAAAGTTTCCTGTTTACTAAGTAGCCCGGCCCCCCTCGCGATTTGATTGGCCCTGTCATCGGATAACTTTCAGCCTCGCAAAACGACCGGGGTCCGCTAGACTGCCCCCGGGAGCAAATTCAATTTGCGGTCGCTAGGGGCGTCTAGATTTCTAGGCTACACATTAACCCTTTGAGGATTAAGGAATTTCTAGAGGATCTTCTAGAATTTTACTGGAACACTCTACAGCTCCTATAGACGTCTGTGTTAAAAATCTCGCAAAGACATTATGACATCATAATGAGAACTCAGAATTTGGGCAAAATTCGAATCACATATTTGTGATGGTACTCCTCAAAGGGTTAAAATCGATTTAAGCCATCAAATAATACAGATACGACTGTCCATGGTCCTGCTGATTTAAGCTTCTACACTCATTACCTTGTTCTTAGCATGCTGGTTTAGGCTCGCACCGCCATTACTGTGAGGTTGGGTTGCAAATGTAAAAGGAGACAAACTTTGCCAGTAATTGTCATGATTTTTCTGTCCAGTTTCAAGGTCTGTAGAACACTTCTTAGATGCCCTCTGCAGAAGTCAACTCTCCACTTCAGATGATGAGGAACATCAAAGAAGAGACGGAGGAGTTCAGATTAGCTGATTTTCCAGAACAACTGAACATAAAAGAAGAGAGAGAAGAGTTCCCTGGTTTTTCAGAACAGCTGAACATAGAAGGAGAAGAGACAGAGCAGTTCCCCGGTTCTCCACTTCAGCTGAGGGGCTTAAAAGAGGACAGCGAGGAGACCCTGCGTTCTCTGTACAGTCTGAGGAGCGTATCTGTAGTGCTGGTGGACTGCTGTAGACCACAAGGACGGCAGGAGAACGATGAAGAGAACCACAGAGATGCCGAGCCAAGGAAGAGATCTGGTAAGACCGTAATCTCATACAAAACTATAGCTAAAATATCAATTTCAAGGGTTAGCTGGATTGTGTGTGTGTGTGTGGAGTAATTGTCATGCTATTTCTGTTCACTTTTAAAGGTTTAGAGGAGACCTCAAATATGGCCTCTGCAGAAGTCAATTCTCCACTCCAGCTGATGAGGAGCGTCATAGAAGAAACAGAGGAGCTCAGCTTAGCTGATTCTCCAGAACAGCTGAACATAGAAGGAGAAGAGACCGAACAGTTCCCCGGTTCTCCACTTCAGCTGAGGAGCGTAAAAGAGGACAACGAGGAGACCCTGCGTTCTCTGTACAGTCTGAGGAGCGTATCTGTAGTGCTGGTGGACTGCTGTAGACCACAAGGACGGCAGGAGAACAATGAGGAGAATCACAGAGATGCCGAGCCAAGGAAGAGATCTGGTAAGACATAAATCCAAATAAACTCCAAATTACACATTTAATGTGAAATTCAGAGGAAATGTTGTCGGTAGTTAATAGAGTGAAACAGCAATGTTCATTTTACTCAAACACGTGTATAAGTATCATTTTGAACTAGTATGTGGTCACCACAGTTCACAGCTGTATCGGAAGATCCGAGATCCGAACTGGTTACATAAAATATGTTACAACTGCAAGTCAGAAAGCTTTGATACTTTTCTTTTTACATTTATTCAAAATTCAAATAGTATAATAAGTTATTTAATAATGCATACTGAACTGCAGAACATGTGTTGAGAGCATGTGTATGTCTAAGAGTGATTCTACGACTCGCCTGCGCTTTTGGCAAAAGCAAAATGTCAATTATCAGTATTTTTTTCAACTAAATGACCTAGATGTTTACATAGTGTATATATTTAAGTTTCCAAACAAACAAATTGCCAAGCTTAATCTTAAATCATTTGATAAATACTCTAATGAAAGCGAACATTTGCTTGATTATTTTGTCAACAGTGTTATGGACAAATACTATGTCATTTCAAACATATATAAAACTACTACAGAGTTGAAACAACATACGTTTGAAAGTGCTTATCTCCCTTAGCAATAATGTTGTCATTAATCTGTGCAACTGATATAGAAAATGTGATTGTTGAGCTTCATAAGTAGGATTTTATGATTCACTGTGATACAGACTGACACATTTTTCATTATAAATCCCTGTAACGTCTGATTTGAATGTAGTCACCCTCCTTACACAAGACTTCCTTCTCCAGAGATAATCCCTAGTGTCTGTTCATAGGATTTTTCCAACACATTAGGGATCAATAGCACAATAACACTTTCAAAACAGTCAACCGTGTTACTCAACTGTGTTACGGTCAACAGTGCAGGGGAACAAGTCGGCACTGAAAAAACAGAGCAGACAAACCCATCTCCCTAGAACACAAATTATTTTGTTTGTTTGTCTGTCAATATGGAGATAAATTGGCAAAAACATACTCCTCCTCAACTGTCATAGCTAATTGTAACACCATTGACGGTAACACTTTGAGATTCTTATGAATATGTTGATAACACATTTGACAGGCACTTTTCCCGCTATGAGAACATGAAAAAGAATGGATTAAATTATGGAAGGATGGATCTCAAAATTTTCCAAAAAGTCTTCCCATATCCTGCCAAAGAGGTTATGACATCACATGATGTTATTCGTATGGCCTAAGACCAAACCATTACTGATATATGGAGGGGGTTTCAGGCCGTGACATGGTTAACACCGTTTTCGTGGACACACACAATATGGCAAATTTCATGTATAATGGAAAGGACAGTGGTCTTTCTGACAGTTTTGTCATATTGTGATGATTACTGTGAATCAACATTTGCAATTGTCTTGGGCAAAACAAGTTTCTTTACATGCTAATATGAAGACTGCATCTGACATTTGAAAAAAAAAAAAAAGTTTTTCTAATTGCTGAAAAAAAATATGGATAAAAATTGAGAAAGAATTGAAAAAAATAAAGCACTTAGTGGTCTGTGGAATTTCACCTTTTTTTTGCCATTTTTGGAGAAATGTGTCTTGCATCAACACATTGCATAGGCATGTCACACCGCAGGAAAATGGAGTCACACCACAGGGAATTCACTGCATTAATGCCATTTTAATCCTTTTGTATACATGACTGACATTTGAGCTCATGCTAACTTGATAATGATGTTGTGTTTAATCTTAATATGTGTTTTCATTTATAAAAAAACTTTTTTCCTCCTATAAGAGCAGTCACACCACAGGACACCATAAAATGAACCTAAGCATTGCGTGACAGAAACATTGCAATATGAAGACATATTAAGAGGTTAAGAGTCACCTTAAACTTCCACAGCACTCTCCAATAACTGAGGTATTGACTGGTTAGGAGCCAGTCTTGAAGACCCTTGTAGTTGGCCTTGCAGCTGCCCATTCACAAACATTGCCATACATGTCACCCCACAGGACGCAATTTGTGTTACGAAATTGAACTTGTAGTTAATATTACTGTCTTGAGTTTTTTCACATTCACATATATTAATCTAAAGTTAATATGTATGTAATCATGCCAAATGCTTCATACATTATTCAAAATGTTATTGGTTAATTTATATATATATTATATTCCAGGTTTCATTAATGTTACGGTCACACCGCAGGATATTTGACATATAAACCTTTACATAAATCTTAACAAAAATGTTTCTTCTCATCTAAGACTAATATGAAACATAATGTACCACATCTTCTTTCATTGACATATGTTTTTTAAAGGAAAAATAACAGTTTTGTAGCTTCTTAACCAATGTTACGAAAAAACAAGGCGTCACGTCTCCCACCCTTTTGGAAAACAGGACGGCATGAAAACGCCCAAAACCAGTATTAAATATTCATTCTTGCTGAGGGAAATAATGCCATGTCTACACTTTCTGTATTATATGAAAGATAAATGTGTGCTAATGTCCAAAACATCATTGGAAGCAGTTAATAGTTGAATAGTGGAATTGGCAAATAAAATCCATGGACTTAAAAGTGCAGTCGAATCGTAGAATCACTCCTAAATTAATTATTTGTGATGTGTGTTTGACCCAGAGTTGTTTAGATGAAATGGGTTAAAGACAGACAGTCCCTGTATAAAATGCTGGGTTGCCTCGGCCTACCTTCCTCTCGGGCCTGGATGGGGTGCATGGCAGCGTAAAGCAGCCAGAATTCTGTGAAATGTACACAGACCCTTAAGACATGAAATCTGTGGCAGTTTCAATGATTTTGCTGAAGTTCTGTGTTGTTGTGTTCTAAAGTGTTTCCCATGATGGAGTTATGGAAGTGTTTTTTTAATTGTTTCCAAATGAATATCTTAATATCTGCAGCAACACAAGTATTGAAGGAAAAGACATGTTTATTGTCTTCAGCCCTTTTCGGACAGGACTACCGTAGTTTAATTCGATTTTTCTCTCAGAACGCTGGTAATAGAAATGGCTGATGCGGACTGCATTAAATAATCTCTGCAAAGAACAGAAAGTGGCAGGGATAAATCTTCACACACCGTTGTGACTAATATTAATTTCCATTTAACTCTTCACAGGGCACCTGCTACTCTGCAGTTCCAGCGGAGCGGAGTTTAGTGGAAAAACACATTCTGCTGCCTTCACTACAGAGAGGCCGTACCCTTGCAGCCAGTGTGACAAGAGCTTTAAGAGAAAAGGACACCTCCATGCCCACCAGCGTGTTCACACAGGGGAGAAACCATTTTCATGCAAAGACTGTGGGAAGAGTTTCTCAGATTCCTCTACCCTCCACACACATAATCGTATTCACACTGGAGAGAGGCCGTACCCTTGTAGCCAGTGTGACAAGAGCTTTAAGAGAAAAGGACACCTCCATGCCCACCAGCGTGTTCACACAGGGGAGAAACCATTTTCATGCACTGACTGTGGAAAGACTTTCTCAACGGCTACTACCCTCCAGCTGCATCGCCGCATTCACACAGGAGAGAAGCCGTACGCTTGCAGTCAGTGTGACAAGAGCTTTAAGAGAAAAGATGAGCTCCAAATCCACCAGCATGTTCACACAGGGGAGAAACCATTTTCATGCAAAGACTGTGGAAAGAGTTTCTTGCAGTCTTCTCACCTCAACATACATCGCCTTATTCACACTGGAGAGAGGCCGTACTCTTGCAGTCAGTGTGAAAAGAGCTTTAAGTTAAAAATAGAGCTCCAAAGGCACCAGCGTGTTCACACAGGGGAGAAACCATTTTCGTGCACTGACTGTGGAAAGAGTTTCTCACAGTCTTCTCACCTCCACACACATTGTCGCATTCACACTGAAGAAAAGCCATATGTTTGCAGCCAGTGTGACAAGAGCTTTAAGAAAAAAACAGAGCTCAAAATGCACCATCGTGTTCACACAGGGGAGAAACCATTTTCATGCGTAGACTGTGGAAAGAGTTTCATGCGCTCTGATGTTCTCCACAGACATCGTCTTATTCACACTGGAGAGAGGCCGTACCCTTGCAGTCAGTGTGGCAAGAGCTTTAAGAGAAAAGAACATCTCCAGAACCACCAGCGTGTTCACACAGGGGATAAACCATTTTCATGCACCGACTGCGGAAAGAGTTTCACACATTATTCTGCCTTCCGAATACATCGTCGCATTCACACTGGAGAGAAGCCATACGCTTGCAGTCAGTGTGACAAGAGCTTTAAGACAAAATCAGATCTCCAAGTTCACCAGCGTGTTCACACAGGGGAGAAACCATTTTCATGCACTGACTGTGGAAAGAGTTTCTCACGGTCCCATAGCTTTCACACACATCGTCGCATTCACACTGGAGAGAAGCCATATGTTTGCAGTCAGTGTGACAAGAGATTTAAGACAAAATCAGATCTCCAAAGTCACCAGCGTGTTCACACAGGGGAGAAACCATTTTCATGCAAAGACTGTGGGAAGAGTTTCTCAGATTCCTCTACCCTCCACACACATAATCGTATTCATACTGGAGAGAGGCAGCATTCTTGCAATCAGTGTGAAAAGAGCTTTAGGACAAAACAAAATCTCCGAAAGCACCACCGTGTTCACACAGGGGAGAAACCATTTTCATGCTTAGACTGTGAAAAGACTTTCTCAACGGCTACTACCCTCCAGCTGCATCGCCGCATTCACACTGGAGAGAAGCCGTACGCTTGCAGTCAGTGTGACAAGAGCTTTAAGTCAAAAGCAGAGCTCAAAATCCACCAGCATGTTCACACAGGGGAGAAACCATTTTCATGCACTGACTGTGGAAAGAGTTTCTTGCGGTCTTCTCACCTCAACACACATCGCCTTATTCACACTGGAGAGAGGCCGTACTCTTGCAGTCAGTGTGACAAGAGCTTTAAGTCAAAAGCAGAGCTCCAAAGGCACCAGCGTGTTCACACAGGGGAGAAACCATTTTCGTGCACTGACTGTGGAAAGAGTTTCTCACGGTATTCTACCCTCCATGCACATCGTCGCATTCACACTGGAGAAAGGCCGTACGCTTGCAGTCAGTGTGACAAGAGCTTTAAGTCAAAAACAGAGCTCAAAATGCACCAACGCGTTCACACAGGGGAGAAGCCATTTTCATGCATAGATTGTGGAAAGAGTTTTTTGTCATCTTCTAAACTCCACAAACATCGTCGCATTCACACTGGAGAGAAGCCGTATGCTTGCAGTCAGTGTGACAAGAGCTTCTCTCAGTCTGGTAGCCTTCATGCACATCGCCGCATTCACACTGGAGAGAAGCCGTATGCTTGCAGTCAGTGTGACAAGAGCTTCTCTCAGTCTGCTCACCTTAAGACACACTTGTTGTCACACTTGAGAGAGTAAATCAGTTGCTGTTGCACTTCAGAGAGGCTGTACGCTTGCAGCCAATGTGACAAGAGCTTTAAGACTAAGAATCTCCTCATATTTCACCAACACGTTCACACAGTAGAGAAACCCTTCTCATGTGCTGACTGTGGAGAAAGCTTTAGGAGGAAAGCAGACCTTAATATCCACCAGAGGCTTCACACAGGAGACACACACGTGGGGGAAACCTCTACTTATACAAAGACAGCAGGAAATGTTTTAGGAGTGTACATGATCACTTCCCACCACTCACTGTATTTCTCAAACCAATGAGGGAATGAGATGGGTAATTCTGGTCAGTATTAACCCATTGGCGCCTAAGCCAGTTCTTAGAAAAGGTCCCCAATGCCTGAGGGTTTTCTGAGATTAGAACAATTGGTTGAAAACTCCTATGAAAAATTCAATATCTCAGCCTCTGGAACACATAGGGCCATGGGATGAATTGCATTTAAAAGGTAAAATGCTCTGCTTTCACAGGATTATGCTCATTCAGCATTAACACTAATACATTTTCCTTAAAGAAATCATATCTCATAATCAAATGATTGAAAAAAGTTTTATGTGCTTTCAGGATAATGCTTGATGCTGCTATTTATTATAGGCTATTACTATTGCTACTGTTACAATAGCCGACTATAACTAAATCATAATAATCATTATTATAAATATAAGGCAGTCATTTCTGCCATAAGTCGGGGGACATTTGTCTGATGCAGACACTTGCTCTCCCACCGGCGAGTATGGCCGTTTCATTCCTCCAAACGTTATGCAGAGACCGATGAGTTATTTCATATCCTATTTTGAGACGGGGCTCCACTTTGAGCTGGATGTGTGGCCGCGCGTCTATAATCCGCATGTCTACCGTTGTCTGCCTCACCAATAGGCTATCAGCATATCCGCAACTTCCTCAGTGAAAATATTCTGAAATATATCTAAAGGACGTGCTTCCTCAGATATTGGCACCTTCGCCAATTGCCCAGAGTGTCGGAGTGAACTTTTGGTAACGTCGGGGGCGAAATCTAGCTGACTCTCTTCATTACCTTTCAGCCGAACATCACGTTCGCTGTAACAGAGTGTCTCGCTAACCACAGTCTTTTTTCTTACCTGTGTGAAATGGCTAAACGGATGTGTGCAGAATCGAGCATGGTGGATTTCGTGTGTATTTGAACAAAACATTGTCCCATGCGTCTTGTAAATATTGACAAACGGCGCCAATGGGTTAATGAATGAGGACACCTAAATAGAATGACACATGAGACAATGGAATGGTGGAATGGAGAATGAATGGTAAATGACCATTTAGTTTAATTCAACCATTACAGTTAATCATTACAATTAACACAATGATACACTGTAAACGATAGACTACAGTTGCATTAACAGGATGAATACAATGTACTTCTTTGTACTACTTACATGGTTACCACCACACATGCTTTACACGTCTAAAAATAAATGTGCTTGTCTTGGTGTCATCAGACCACATGACATGGTTCCCGGAATCCATTTCTTTAGCCTGTTAGTCTCTGATAAGACAATGATTAACATGTTGTTTAAGATGGTGTCAAGCACGTGTTGTGATAACCAAGTGGGAAGTACAAAGGTGGTTAATTCTAGAAAGTATTAATGAATAAGGACAACTAAATGGAATGACACATGAGGCAATGGAATGGTGGAATGGAGAACGAATAGTAAATGACCATTTAGTTTAATTCAACCATTACAGTTAATCATTACAATTAACACAATGATACACTGTAAACGATAGACTACAGTTGCATTAGCAGGATGAATACAATGAACTTCTTTGTACTACTTACATGGTAGCTGAATTCCACAAGAGCATGTAACATGAGTACTGAATCAGATCATGATCCTCTGTATGGCATTATAAGACAGCAGTCTACTCATTTTAATTTCACAAAACTGGAAAAATATGTCTGAAGTTACACTAAGAAGTTTTCTTTTGTAACACCAACAGTTGTTGTATTAAACTTACTCTATGTACAATTTGGAAATAACTTGTGTGCTTATTGAAATATTGTTGAAAAGTTTCAGAAGAGGTAGCCTAGTAAAACAGCGCCACCCACTGGACGGCAAAAATGCTTTGCCTGCAAGTGGGTCTGGCCTCGGATCGGTCGAACATTTTGAACACATTGCCCTGAATCCTGCAAACCAATCACAATGCAGAGATTTGTTTTGAATCAAAGCGGGCAGGGTTTTGAGGGAGTGACGATGAAGCTTGCAACGCTGGGAAAGCACATCCACGAGAAAGATATCACTGATTGGTCAGAGCGTTGGCCTATAGGCACAGGTACGGTTTGAAAGACAACGCGTTGTTCTCATCAACAGTCTGCGGATGTTCTATTCATTGGGGCCAGACTAAATTACACATCCAATCTCACATTTAGGCTGGTTTATCAGGATACAGAAGAGGGATTTTCCGAAGAGGCACAATTACATCATGACATCCCCTTTGTCATGGGGGAGGTTACACATGTCAATCATCCCAAGACTGTTTATGTACTTTTCCCCCCACTTTTCTTTTCTTTTGTTTGGCTTACTTTGTAATTTGTTTCTTTGTCTTTGTTTTTGTTTTTGTTTTTGGAGTGCAGCCTTTGTCATTGGCACCCTTGGGTGATTGCAGTCACCACACCCCTACGCACCTGTCAGGTGCTTCTGAAACTTTTTTTTAAGCATCACCGACCCAGGTTTGCCATATTGACTCTGAAGAAGACGTGTGAACGTCGAAACGTTAGTCTTGACGCTTGCCTAATAAAATTAGTTAATTTTCACATCTGAAGATGCTCCGGTGATTCCTTTCTTCCCCTGCATTTACTAAGTCCTTTCCCGAGACGCACCATATTGTGAAGTGCAGGAGCGCGGAGGATATCTCTCTTTGCTAAGTGTTTATGTACTGTATGGGTGCATTCCAATATACGACCTTGCGTCCTCCACTTGTGCTTGTGGCCTCACGTTTTGCTGATGACCCGCCTCTGTGGAGAAAACAATTAAGTTTCCCTGCTGTCAGCCTAGCCAAAACAATTTTTGGGGGGACTATTCTTCATTCACCATCCAGTTTGCAAATGAGAAAATGACTTTACAATTGAGCTTTTGCGAGATATTAAAATATAGGCCTAATGCTGCTGTCAGTGATGCCATCATGACGTATTACTTCCTGGTACGAGGCCACAAGCACAAGTGGAGGACGCAAGGCCGCATATTGGAACGCACCCTATGTGTGTGTGGGGCGGGGGTAAACAAATGTACAGTAGCAGCAATGCAGATACAGGGGTTGGACAAAATAACTGAGACACCTGTCGTTTTAGTGTCAGAAGTTTCATGACTCAAGTGGACCAGCCTGTTGGCCTTATCTTCATTAATTGCACATTGCACCAGTAAATTGAAGTGTGAAGGTTAGCAGGGTAAGAGCACAGTTTTGCTCACAATTTCACAATGCACACAACATTATGGGTGACAAATCAGAGTTCAAAAAGGAGAAATTCTTGGTGCACGTGTAACTGTTCGCATCTTTGACTGAGACAGCAAGTCTTTGTGGTGTATAAAGAGCCATGGTATCCAAGGTAATGTCTACATACCACCAAGAAGGATGAACCACATCCAATAGGATTTTCCTGTGGACGCAAGAGGAAGCTGTCTGAAAGGGATATTTGGATGACCGGCCGTGGGTATTGACCCTGTGGAGCTCTCGATGGGCCGCTCTGGTGGAAACAGGAGAGTAGTCCTTTATTGCCTCTGGTGTTAGAGGTCTGAAATCTCACACTATCAGACTAAGTTGTTTCTTCCACCAAGCAGTTGAGATGGCTGAAACACGTGCTGAAGACAACAACAAGGCACTTTCTTGCACGTTTTCCATCCCCCCCCCTCTTTTTATTATTTTTAAAATCTTTTTGAGGACACAAAAACACGACATTTTTTTTCATCTTTATTGGCTTCAAACCTATAATAAGACGTAATAAAGAAATCAAGTCAAGTCAAGTCAAGTAGGTTTTATTGTCAATTTCTTTACATGCACTGGTCATACAAAGAATTTGAAATTACATTTCTTGCTTTCCCATACAGACATAGACTAATCTAGGTAAGGACATAGACAGTATAGACATAGACAGTACTTATACATGGACTTAAGACAGTATGGACATAGACAGTGCTCATACAGACATTTAAAGTGCAAGACTGGACAACAGAAGACTTGTAGAGGACATACATTAAGAGGTATTGTTGTGCTTCTTGAAATCTTGAATCTTAATATTGCTGTTGCATGTTAATAGTCTTGAGCCCTCTGTAGTCTACGCATTGGTTTATAAGCATCATAACAGCATTAACAGCACAGCAGGATACAGTCATGGTGGGCTACAGTAGACCTACATATCAGACAGAGCTTTACATTGTGATTGCTTCCCAAGTCTGGACCTTTTCTATGCTATAAAC